>NC_142796.1:82396924-82682767 GCF_049724085.1 Artemia sp. Qi Xiang Cuo | reverse complement strand
AGTTATGTAAATTATGATGAACTATATCGGTCTTTTATGTAACATATATGGTTATTACATATTTAAAATCATCATAAAAATGTAAAAATTCCGTTTTTTAGAGTTTTGGTTACTATTGAGACGAGTCAATTTTGCTTTACAGTTCTTTACCACGAGCTGTTTGATAATAACCTTGATTACAGACTGGAAAAATCCTACGTCTTTTTCTTGTTTGGATTAGTATGAGACGAACCTCAAACAATCAGGCAGCTAACTAAATCCAATATATGCAATGGCTTGGTATCCTAATGATCGTCTTTTAATATAATTTTGTTTGGCTGTCTCAATTTTTACTTCTCGATACACCTGGACGGTTGAATACCTTTGCTTTTGGTTTTTCTTATATTTGATGCGGTAATCTTCATCATTGTGATAACTCTCCTTGAACTTTTGTTTGACTGTCTCAATTTTCGCATGTCTATAAACTACATCATTATAATAACGCTGTTTGTCACTATCAATTTCCGCATCTCGATACGCGTGGTCGGTTGAATACCTGTGCTTTTCTCTTTTCAAGATACTATCTCTGTTGTTTGTGTAGTACTGTTTTTTTAACTTACGTATAGCTTGCTTTGATCTAACCATTATCTAATTATGAATGAGAACATTTACAGTTCTGACGCTTCTTATATAGTAATTATGACGTCACGAAGTAATGATTTTATTTCATGACGTCATGGCGCAATGGTATTATTTCATGACGTCTTCAGAAACTACAATATAAGGTCGTGTTTTTCTATTCGTCATAGCTCTAATATAAAACTATGACGACATTCATTATTTATCTAGTAGGGTTTCAGACAAGGTAGTTCTAATGATGTACTTTTGTTTTGATTTGACTCTATTTTTAGGAGTTTTGGGTTTTTATATTTCTTAGCATTGGACCTATCGTATCTTACTAGGCTGCTAGCTACTGCTGCAACTCAGATTCACATACATATTATTTATGAGAGGCAGCCTGGCCGAGTGGTCCAAGGCACTGGTGTTAGCCACCAGTCTCTTCGGAGGCGTGGGTTCAAATCTTACCGCTGGTATACGATTATGTTTGAAAGACTGCAGTGTGAAAAGACATCAAAAATGCAGTTTTTGGTGGAAAAATTTATTCTCTTTTAGAAATAATTTATTTTAGTTACTATAGATTTTTAACCCAATTAATTTCCTTTAAAATGAGCCATTGAACAACTCTACGATGTTCCAGTGCCAAGCTATCTCTGGAAAAGAAGAAAAGAGAAAAAAAATATCCCGTTTAGGCAGAATGTTGTAATAGCTGCCACTTTTCTTGATATTCAAGCCAATATATTTCCCTTGCTCTTTCAAGCCAAGGGACAGAAAGTTTCCTATACAGGGGTTTCGGACAAGGCGGTTCTAATGGTGTACTTTTGAATTTGATCTGACTCCTTTGTTAGGAACTATGGGTTTTTATATTTCTTAACATTGGACGTGATCGTCTCTTACTAGGTTGCTAGCTACCGCTGCAACCCGGATGACAAAATTGATTTTACTTTAAAAAGTATTTTATTTTTAATTACAAAAGGCACTAGATGTTGCAATTTTCTTTAAAATGAGCTATTATACAGCTCTTTATGATTTTCCAGTGCCCAGCTAGCTGAGGTGGAAAATCAAGCGGAAAGAAAAAATATCCCGTTTTTGGAGAAAAACGGTGGTAAAAGTCAATTTTCTTGATTTTCAAGCCAATATATTTTCTTTGTTATTCAAGCCAAAGGGCGGTAAGTTTCATTTATAGAGGTTTGGGACAAGGTGGTTCTAATGGTGTACTTTTTGTTTTTATCTGACTCTTTTTTTAGGAGTTTGGGGGGTTTTATATTTCTTAACATTGGAGGTGATCGTCTCTTACTAGGTTGCTAGCTACCGCTGCAAACCGGATCCAATGAAATTTATGCTATAAGATATCATAAAACAATTAATTAGCTTTCTATATAAATCTCATATGTTTTAGTGGTTTAGGGTAGTTGGCTTTCAATTAATTGTCTTGGGTTTGAATCCCGGTGTGGGAATTATTTTTAAACAAAATTAGATGAAATTAATTAGCTAATTTGGCATGACATAGTAGGTAACTAGGGCAAGAGTTCGTTCTTTACTATATAACAACCAGGATGACGTCAGTTACAACTTGGAATTCGTTTTATACTATATCATTTCAAACAGGAAAAAGCCTACGGCTTTTTCTTCTTTGAAATAGTAAGAGACGAACCACAAGTAACTACCCCTGGAACCACCATATATCAGTTACTATGCATGAGCGATCGTTCTTTACTGTAAATGATTACAAACAGGAAAAAGCCTATGGCTTTTTCTTCTTTGAAATAGTAAGAGACTAGCCTCAAACAATCAAGTAGGTAACTAAATCAAATGTATGTAATGAGTTTTTATTCCAATGATCGTCTTTTAATGGAAAATTTTAATATATTGACCTTATATATAACTGTACAAGCCTATACTCTATAGTTAAGTGGCCTTTAAAATTTAGTATAGGCAAGAGGTCGTTCTTTATTATAATTCTAATGGTGTAGTTTTTGTTTTGATCTGACTCTTTTTTAGGAGTTAGGGTTTTTTATATTTCTTAACATTGACGTGATTGTCTCTTACTAGGTTGCTAGCTACCGCTGCAACCCGGAACAAACCTCTAATCATGAGCCACAGTTTCATCCATTATGCTGTATTAAGGTATCCATTGAATTGATTTTTCCACAAAACTGTGTATATACGGATAAATAGATTTATTGTAAAGAATGAACTATAGCCTGTAGTAATTGAACAACACATAAAGGATCGATTCAATTCATCATTATTGTAATCTTTTAATGTATTATTACAAACAGGAAAAAGCCTATGGCTTTTTCTTCATTGGAATAGTAAGAGACGAACCTCAAAGAATCAAGCAGCTAACTAAGTCCAATATAAGCAATGGTTTGTTCTTCTAATGATCATCTTTTAATTGTACGTTTTTTACTAGGTAGCTAGCTACCATTGCAACCCGGATTATGTAATTAATAGGTTGCTAGCTACTGCTGCAACCTAGATATTCTTATTTCTGCTACTATTGGCTAAGGTTCGTTCTTTACTGCAAAACTAGCAAAACAGTTTTTAAGTCTGATGAGGATTTAACTGATGTGTCAAAAGTAAGGTTGCAATTCGACGATTTTGTTTTGGTCTTATTGTAATTGGAATGGTGAAATAATAATATGCATATGGTTCTAAAATCATACTTCTTTATGGTCCCATTTGGTCTAGTGGCTAGGATAGTTAACTTTCACTTAGGAGGACCGGGTTCGATTCCCGGTGGGGGAAAATTTTTAACTCTATAATCTTCGAACATTCGAACCTTTTATAATTTATTATGATGTATAATATAAATACTGTAATCTTCACTATAGTGAAGTTGCCTATGTAAGTTAGTATAGGGAAGAGTTCGATCTTTATTACATTTTGATTCCAATAGATTTTTAGGATGATTTTAAATATGTAAGATTCAAGAAGTTTACTCATATCAATCAAAAGTTACGAGCCTGAGAAAATTTGCCATATTTTTGAACAAAGGGGAAAACACAAAAATTTGGTTTGTTCTCAGTTCAGGGTCACTAAAGTTATTATGTAAACTGAAAAATATTTAGGGTATCCGAACAATAATTTGAATCTTTAATTCAAACTAGAAAAATATTGAATTTTAAAATTTGTTTTATTTTTTGTTAGTTACAGTAAGGAAAGAACTGGAGCCCATAGTAACCAAGATAAAATTATAATTTAAGACTCAAACAAGTAATTTTTTGGTTTGGTATAAAATACTGGAAGCGGTGGGATTCAAACCCACGCCTCCGAAAAGAATGGTGGCTAACACCAGCACCTTAGACTGCTCGGCCAATCTTCCTCACATAACATATCACATGTAGTACCAAAAATGATAACCCAGTATAATATTACTGGTAGCGGTGGGTTTTCAAACTACCGCCTCTGAAGAGACTGGTGGCTAATACCAACGCCGTAGACCGCTCGGCCAAGCTTCCTCACATAACTATGTGAATATTATGTATAGTGCCAAAAATGATTACCCAGTAACATATTTATAGCATTAGCAAATTAGATTTTGAGAAAATCAAACAGTTCGTGGTAACAAACTGTAAGTAAGTAGTGACGCGGCTCAATGGTAACCGAAACTCTAAAAAACGGAATTTTGATATCAATAGATACATCAAAAGAATTAGATTTTAATGCTTATTTCAAATATACAAGTTTCATCAAGTTTAGTCTTACCTATCAAAAGTTACGCACCTGAGAAAATTTGGCTGATTTTAGAAAAAAGGAGGAAACACCCCCTAAAAGTTGTAGAACCTTAATGAAAATCACACCATCACATTCAGCGTAAAAGAGAAACTTACTGTAGAGGTTTGAAGCACCTATCTACAAAAATGTGGAATTTTGTATTTTTTGCCAGAAGAAAGATCACGGATGCGTGTTTATTTGTTTATTTGTTTTTTTTTCCAGGTGATCGTATCGACCGAGTGGTCCTAGAATATCGTTGGAGGGCTCATTGGAACGAAATTTAAAAGTTGTAGTGCCCTTTTTAAGTGACCAAAAAAATAGAGGGTAACTAGGCCCTCTCCCACGCTCATTTTTGCCCAAAGTCACCTGATCAAAATTTTTGAGATAGCCATTTTGTTAAGCATGATCGAATATATGATAAATTATTCCAATGATCGTCTTTTAATGTAAACAGCCATGATACTGATGGGAATTACATAATCCCTATTTATGTTTCAGTTAACATGGGCTAGGTATCGTTCTTTATTGTAAAAATTTTTCTTCCAGGAGACAAACAGCAAAACTAATTTTAGAATTTTCATGTATTTTTGTTGTTTAAATTAAAAAATCACTATTACTGATTAGGCATCATAAATATTTTTGCAGTTTACATAATAATTTTAGCGATTAAGCCAGAAATGAAAATTTTGGTTCCAGGAGTTTCGGTTACTATTGAGACAAGTAGCTATTATTACTATAGAGTTCATTACCATGAACTGTTTTATTGCTTCAAAATTCAAATATCTTTGAAAAGACTGCAGTATGAAAATACATCAAAAATGCAATTTTTTTGACAAAATCGATTCTACTTTAAAAAGTATTTTATTTTTAATTACAAAAGTGACTAGATGTTGCAATTGCCTTTAAAATGAGCTATTATACAACTCTCTATGATTTCCAGTGCCCAGCTAGCTGAGCAGGAAAAAAAGCGGAAAGAAAAAAATATCCCGTTTGTGGAGAATAACGTGGTAAAAGTCTATTTTCTTGATTTTCAAGCCAATATATCTTCTTTGTTATTCAAGCCAAAGGGCGGTAAGTTTCCTTTATAGAGGATTCGGACAAGGCGGTTCTAATGGTGTACTTTTTGTTTTGATCTGACTCTTTTTTTAGGAGTTGGGGGGTTTTATATTTCTTAACATTGGAGGTGATCGTCTCTTACTAGGTTGCTAGCTACCGCTGCAACCCGGATAGCCTCAAACAATCAAGTAGCTAACTAAATCAAATGTATGTAATGGGTTTTTATTCCAATGATCGTCTTTTAATGAAAAGTTTTTTATAATGACTGAAGAAGAAAAAAACACGCTGTGCCTACATCGTTCTTTACTCAGGCAGTGCTAGCGCGCTGCCTATGATAATAAACTGATTACACACGGGAAAAAGCCTACGGCTTTTTCTTCGTTTAAATAGTAAGAGACGAGTCTCAAACAATCAAGTAGCTAGCTAATTCCAATGTATGCGGTTGTTTGTTATTCCAATGATCGTCTTTTATTGTAATTGATCTGACTCCTCTGTTAGGAACTATGGGTTTTTATATTTCTTAACATTGGACGTGATCGTCTCTTACTAGGTTGCTAGCTACCGCTGCAACCCGGATTATCTAGTAGGGTTTCAGACAAGGTATTTCTAATGATGTACTTTTGTTTTGATCTGACTCTATTTTTAGGAGTTTTGGGTTTTTATATTTCTTAGCATTGGACTGATCGTCTATTACTAGTTTGCTAGCTACTGCTGCAACCCAAATTCACATATATATTTATTTATGAGAGGCAGCCTGGCCGAGTGGTCCAAGGCACTGGTGTTAGCCACCAGTCTCTTCAGAGGCGTGGGTTCAATTCTTACCGCTGGTATACGATTATGTTTGAAAGACTGCAGTGTGAAAAGACATCAAAAATGCAGTTTTTGGTGGAAAAATTTATTCTCTTTTAGAAATAATTTATTTTAGTTACTATAGATTTTTAACCCAATTAATTTCCTTTAAAATGCGCTATTGAACAACCCTTTACGATGTTCCAGTGCCAAGCTATCTGTGGAAAAGAAAAAAGAAAAAAAAGAAAGAAAAAAAAAAGAAAAAAATATCCCGTTTAGGCAGAATGTTGTAGTAGCTGCCACTTTTCTTGATTTTCAAGCCAATATATTTCCCTTGCTGTTCAAGCCAAGGGACAGAAATTTTACTATACAGGGGTTTCAGACAAGGCGGTTCTAATGGTGTACTTTTTGTTTTGATCTGACTCTTTTTTTTAAGAACTATGGGTTTTTATATTTCTTAACATTGGACGTGATCGTCTCTTACTAGGTTGCTAGCTACCGCTGCAACCCGGATAACGTGGTTAAAGTCAATTTTCTTGATTTTCAAGCCAATATATTTTCTTTGTTATTCAAGCCAAAGACTGATAAGTTTCCTTAATAGCTGTTTTGGACAAGGTGGTTCTAATGGTGTAATTTTTGTTTTGATCTGACTCTTTTCTCAGGAGTTAGGGTTTTTTATATTTCTTAACATTGGACGTGATCGTCTCTTACTAGGTTGCTAGCTACCGCTGCAACCCGGATGACCTTAAATATAATAACTGTACTAGCCTATACTATAGTTAAGTGGCCTATAAAATTTAGTATAGGAAAGAGGTCGTTCTTTATTATAAAAATATTCCATTCACTTTTTACGTTATATATTATAATATAATACGAGAAAATTTAATCACTTTGTATCTTTACAACTTTATATTCGTTCTTTATTATAACTACTGTTGCAACCCGGATTCCAGTTACTATGTGCTATAGCTAATCCTTTAATGTAAAAATACCATTTATGATGAACTATATGGGTCCTTTATGAAAGTTTATAGCTACCACTGCAACCTGGATAATGAACTGATTAAAAACAGGAAAAAGCCTACGGCTTTTTCTTCTTTGAAATAGTAAGAGACGAACATCAAACAATCAAATAGCTAACTAATTCAAATGTATGTAATTGATTATTATTCCAATGAGGGTGTTTTAATGTAATTAATTATAAAAGGTTCTTATATGCAGCAGTTTCCTTTAAAATGAGCCATTACACTCATTATTATGACCACAAACTGTTTGATTTAATACTTAAGTTACTATGGGTTACAGTTCGTTCCTTATTGTAATGATCTCTTACTAGGTTGCTAGCTACCGCTGCAACCCGGACAATGATAGTTTTTTAATATCTTTTCAACGCATTGTAAACAGTAACATTTGATTACTGTAAGCATCATCTATTTAATGGTTCCTTATAACACTCCAGTTACTATGGACTGAAGATCTTTCTTTAATGTAATATTATAATTGGTATGGTGAAATAATAATATGCATATGGCTCTTAAATCATACTTCTTTATGGTTCCATATGGTCTAGTGGCTAGGATAGTTAACTTTCACTTATCAGGGTCGGGTTCGATTCCCGGTGTGGGAAAATTTTTAACTCTATAATTTTCGAACATTTGAACCTTTTATAATTTATAATGATGCATAATATAAATACTGTAATCTTAACTATAGTGAAGTTGCGTATGCAAGTTAGTATAGGGAAGAGTTCGATCTTTATTATAATGCTTCTCTGTAATGTTTATCATTACCATACCGTTCCTTGATCTTTTGTTTGGCTGTCTCAATTTTTGCATGTCTATAATCTTCATCATTGTGATAACACATCTTGCTGTTTTCTTTTGCTCTCTCAATTATTACTTCTTGATACACCTGGTCGGTTGAATACCTTTGCTTTTTTCTTTTCAAGTTACTATCTCTGTTGTTTGTGTAGTACTCTTTTTTCAACTTGCGTATAGCCTGCTTTGATCTAACCATTATTCTAATCAAGAATGAGAGAATTTTCAGTTTTGACTTTCCTTATATACTAATTTTGACGTCACGGCGTATGACGTCATGGCGCACTGGTATTATTTCATGACGTCTTCAGAAACAACAATATAATTTCGTGTTTTTCTATTCACGTCATAGCTCTAATATAAAACTATGATGACGTTCATTATTTATCTAGTAGGGTTTCAGACAAGGTATTTCTAATGATGTACTTTTGTTTTGATGTGACTCTATTTTTAGGAGTTTTGGGTTTTTATATTTCTTAGCATTGGACTGATCGTCTCTTAGTAGGTTGCTAGCTACTGCTGCAACCCAAATTCACATATATATTTATTTATGAGAGGCAGCCTGGCCGAGTGGTCTAAGGCACTGGTGTTAGCCACTAGTCTCTTCGGAGGCGTGGGTTCAAATCTTACCGCTGGTATACGATTATGTTTGAAAGACTGCAGTGTGAAAAGACATCAAAAATGCAGTTTTTGGTGGAAAAATTTATTGTCTTTTTTAGGAGTTATGGGTTTTTATATTTCTTAACATTGGACGTGATCGTCTCTTACTAGGTTGCTAGCTACCGCTGCAACCTGGATTAAGTAGCCTATAAAATTTAGTATAGGCAAGAGGTCGTTCTTTATCACAATTTCTCTTTTCAAGATGTTGTCTCTGTTTTTTGTATAGTACTGTTTTTTTAAATTACGTATAATAACTCGCTTAGAAGGCATCTTATTACAAAACAAGAAATAATATTTTCATCTATTTAACACTTCTTATGACTCGTATCGAGTATCCATAACCTAACAAAAAGTAAAACTAATTTTTAAATTTTCAGGTATTTTGTTAGTTTGAATGAAAAGATTAAAATTATTGCTCAGATATCATAAATATTTTTGCAGTTTACATAATAACTAGCGATTCTAAACTGAAAAATAAAATATATTAAAAAATGGAATTTCTTGGTCTGAAACTACATAGTCAATCCCACATCGGGTAGTTAGAACCTAACCAAAAATAAAACTAATTTTAACATTTTAAGGTATTTTTCTAGCTTGTATTGAAATATTCAAACTATTGCTCGGATATCATGGATATTTTTGCAGTTTACACAAGCTGCAAAAAACGCACAGGCTAATCTTTGTAAATTGAGAAAAATTTCACGAATGTTTTACCAGGATTACCAAAAATATTCAAAACTATAGATTAAAATTATCTCTGAAAGAGTAGAATTTGTTGAAAAGTCAGCTAGAGATGCTTTCGCAAAACTTCATAGTAATATCCAAAAGAAATGTTGTATGTTTAGTGAAAAGCTTCCAAGGTATGCACTGGCAACTGTGGAACAGTTTACAGATGTAATGGGAAATCTTATACATCACTGTGAATATATGGAGGCATAATTGTCCTTTACTTAGTTTCAGCTTAAATTCGATGATCGAGCCTTTATGTAACCACTTTTCTTGATTTTCAAGACAATATATTTCCCTTGCTGTTCAAGCCAAGGGACAGAAATTTTACTATACAGGGGTTTCGGACAAGGCGGTTCTAATGGTGTACTTTTTGTTTTGATCTGACTCTTTTTTTAGGAGTTAGGGGTTTTTATATTTCTTAACATTGGACGTGATCGTCTCTTACTAGGTTGCTAGCTACTGCTGCAACCCCGATGGTGTACTTTTTGTTTTGATCTGACTATTTTTCTAGGAGTTAGGGGTTTTTATATTTCTTAACATTGGACGTGATCGTCTCTTACTAGGTTGCTAGCTACCGCTGCAACCCGGATTATTAAAAAATAAATTACAAACAGGAAAAAGCCTATGGCTTTTTCTTCTTTGGAATAGTAAGAGACTATCCTCAAATAATCAGGCAGCTAACTAGCTTTATAATCTGTTCTTTAACATTAACTTCATTAATCGGATATTTTAATATATCCTATATGGTCTAGAGGTTGGGATAGCTCTCACCCAGTAGGCTTGAGTTCAATTTCTGTATGGGAAATTTTTACTTATGATGATTTCTTAAGAAAAATAATTAAAATGTCTTAATGTAATAAAAATAATTTGTTTTAATTACAAAAGGTTTTTAACCCCATTAATTTCCTTTAAAATGAGCCACTGAACGACTCTCTACGATGTTCCAGTGCCATGCAATCTGTTGAACTACTAACCTATACTATAATTAAGTTGTGTCTAAAATTTAGTATAGGCAAGAGGTCGTTCTTTATTATAAAAACGCAAAAGGACAAAATTAAAAATTATATTCAGAAGTCCAAAAAGATGGCACCAATGCAGGCTAATCTTTGTAAATTGAGAAACATTTTACGAATGTTTTACCAGGATTACGCAATATATTACAAATTACAGATTAAAATTCTCTCTGAAAGAGAGGATTTTGTTGAAAAGTCGATTAAAAATGCTTTCGCAAAACTTCATGTTCAAATCCAAAAGAAATCTTGTATATTTAATGAAAAGTTTCCAAAGTATGGACTGGCAACTGTGGAACAGTTTACACATGTATTGAGAAATATAGACATTAATGTGAATATATGGAGGCATAATTGTCCTTTACTTAGGTTCAGCTTTATTCGATGATCGAGCCTTTATGTACTAACTACATCCAACGACTGTGCCGTCATTGATCAATATTGTATATAAATAATTAAGTTTTTCGTAAAAAATTAATTCTATATTAAAAACAAATTAAGTATAAATGACACTAGATCTAGAGATTTCCTTTAAAATGAGCCATTGAACAACTCTCTACGATGTTTCAGTGCCAAGCTATCTGTGGAAGAGAAAGAAGAAAGAAAAAAGATGCCGT
This sequence comes from Artemia sp. Qi Xiang Cuo, assembly GCF_049724085.1. Lineage (NCBI taxonomy): Eukaryota > Metazoa > Arthropoda > Branchiopoda > Anostraca > Artemiidae > Artemia > Artemia sp. Qi Xiang Cuo. Next base: position 82,671,772 of record NC_142796.1, on the reverse strand, counting down.
TTAGGCAGAATCCGGTAGTAGCTGCCGCTTTTCTTTATTTTCAAGCCAATATATTTCAATATACTTTTTGTTTTGATCTGACTTTTTTTTTAGGAATTATGGGGTTTTATATTTCTTAACATTGAACGTGATCGTCTCTTACTAGGTTGATAGCTATTGCTGCAACCCGGAAATATGAAAAGACAATTGATAAGAGTATCAAGTGTATCATATTGTTAATTTTAAAACTTTAATTAATGACGTCATAGTCCAAGTGGCAAGCACAATCGGCCTTTCACAGAAAGGTTGGTGGTTCAAAGCCACCCAGGATCATTTTCTTCAATTTGTAATTTAGGTATCATATAATCATATAATTACTATAAAATATAAAATCATATAATTACTATATCATTAACTAGTATAAGCTTATTTAGTATAGGAAAGAGTTGATTCTTTATTATAATTCACATATATATTTATGAGAGGCAGCCTGGCCGAGTGGTCCAAGGCACTGGTGTTAGCCGCCAGTCTCTTCAGAGGCGTGGGTTCAAATCTAGCCGCTGGTATACGATTATGTTCGAAAGACTGCAGTGTGAAAAGACATCAAAAATACAGTTTTTGGTAGAATAATTTATTCTCTCTTAGAAGTAATTTATTTTAGTTACTATAGATTTGTAGCTCTATTAATTTCCTTTAAAATGAGCTATTGAACAACTCTCTACGATGTTCCAGTGCCAAGCTATCTCTGGAAAAAAAAAAAAAAAAAAAAAAATATGCCGTTTAGGTAGAATGTTGTAGTAGCCGCCACTTTGCTTGATTTTAAAGCCAATATATTTCCCTTGCTGTTCAAGCCAAGGGACAGAAAGTTTACTATACAGGAGTTTTGGATAAGGCGGTTCTAATAATGTACTTTTTGTTTTGATCTGACTCCTTTTTTAGGAGCTATGGGTTTTTATATTTCTTAACATTGGACGTGATCGTCTCTTACTAGGTTGCTAGCTACCGCTGCAACCCGGATTTAAAGGAGAGTGATGTATTTAAAAACTTTTCATAATCAACAAAAATAATTTCAAAAATAATATAATTTTTTTTTGAAAAACTGCATTTTTCTATAGCTTTGTAGTAGCAAATGTTATGCTTGCCTCCTGGAGCCAAACTTTTTGGCTCAACTCCTAATCAGGCCAAGGAACAGAAAGGTTCTTATATAGAGGCTTCAGACAGGGGGGTTCTAATTATATACTTTTTGCTTTGATCTGACTCTATTTTAAGGAGTTATATATTTCTTAACAATGGACATGATCAACACTGCAACCCAAATTAATATTTCAGAAGAGTAGAGTTGGTTTTTTTCTATAAATGACTGACAAAATTTATGATTAAATATATCAATCCTTTATGTAACACCCAGGGCAACTTTTTCTGTTAATTATAAATGGATGATGCTGGTTTCTAGGCGAGTAATTGTTTGCAGTAATTACCATAAATGATGTTATAGTGAAACTTTATGACGTCAGTTGCAACTGGGGTTTGTTCTATACCATTTGATTACAAACAGGAAAAGCCTTCAGCTTTTTCTTCTTTGAAATAGTAAGAGACGAATCTCAAACAATCAAGTAGCTAACTATTTACAATGTATATTTGTTATTCCATTGATCATCTTTTGATGTAACTCTTACTAGGTTGCTAGCTACCGCTGCAACCCGGATTACAGGTTAAGCCAAAAGAGTTTGGTTCCAGGATACAATAATGACTTTGAACTGAGATGAAATAAAATTAATGGCATAAAAAATTGGTGTAGTCAGTCAATTGAAGCAAAAGAAAAACCTAACTAATTTTAAAATTTTCAGGTTTTTTCTGGTTTGAATTAAAAAATGGAAATTATTGATCAGACACCATAAATATTTTTTTCACTTTGCAGTTAAATAAAATTATTTTATTTAAGCTTTTCAGGAATTATTCTGGTTTCAGTTGACAAATAAGATTTTTTTCAAGGATTTGAGCAGCTAACTAAGTCCAATATATGCAATGGTATGTTCTTTGAATGACATCTCTTAATGTATATTCTTTATTATAAAAACTAACAAAAAATAAAACTAATTTTAAAATTTTCAGATATTTTTCTAGTTTTAAATAAAAAATTAAATTATTGCTCAGACACCATAAAATTTTTTGCAGTATACATAATATCTTTAACAATCCTGAACTTAGAACTAAAATAAAATAATCTTTTTGAGGGATGAACATGTATAAATATTGCATTCACTTATTACTTCATATATGGTTATAACTTATATACAATTACAATGTCATTCATCAAGCTTGTAAATGAAAATACAGTTTTTTTTTTGTCAAAATTGGACCTATTTTAAAAAGTATTTTATTTTTAATTACAAAAGAAACAAGATGTGGCAATTTCCTTTAAAATGAGCCATTATACAGCTCTCTATGATTTTCCAGTGCCCAGCTAGGTGAGGAGGGAAAAAATGGAAAGAAAAAAAGATGCCATATGTGCAGAATATTGTGGTTACAGCCAATTTTCTTGATTTTCAAGCCAATATATTTTCCTTGTTATTCAAGCCAAGGAACGGTAAGTTTGCTATATAGAGGTTTTTGACAAGGCTGTTCTAATAGTGTACTTCTTGCTTTGATCCAAATCTATTTTCAGGAGTTATGGGTTACTTTAGTTTTTACTATGGGGTTTCATCAACTCTTACTTGGTTGCTAGCTACTGCTGCAACCTGGATCATCCCTGCTGTATCAGTTACTATGAGATAGACTTCAGTCCTTACTGTAAACTATACAATTCATTACCACAAACTGTTTGACTACCACTGCAACCTGGATTACAAGCCTAAGGTAACATAATTATTATAATGCTCAGTTCTCTTCACCGGATCTCTTGCTTGAGTCAAAATTTGAGTCTGATGTTGAAGAGTTGATAAATATGCCTCAGTGCCCATTTAGCAGTATTGTGGTTATGGCATCTAAAGTTGAATCAGCAATTAAGAAGCTGAGTTGTCTTCCAGTATTGATTGGGTTGGTGGTTTGCATATCAATCATGGTAGTCCCTTCCTTGTGCAGCATCAACATTGCTCACATAGATGATCCTTACCAAAGGCATTATCCCCTTGTCATTCTGTATTGGCAATGTCACGCCTATTCCCAAGAAGGGTAAAACTACAGCTCAATGCACTTTATTTTAGCCTATTACCATTTTAACCACTCTGTGCAAACTATTCAAATTAGTCAGTCCTGATAAGCTTGTGGCTAAGTGTTATTCTTCGCCTCATCAGTTTGGCTTTCAGCATGGATTCAGTTGTCCTTAGGCACTTTCTGATGTTGCTAGTTTGCTCATTAAATCCAATGCTACAGGTTTTCATCCTGCCAGAAAGCAGTATTGATTGGGTTGGTGGTTTGCATATTAATCATGGTAGTCCCTTCCTTGTGCAGCATCTAACATTGCTCACATAGATGATCCTTACCAAAGACATTATCCCCTTGTCACTCTGTATTGGCAAGGTCACGCCTATTCCAAAGAAGGGTAAAACTACAGCTCAATGCACTTTATTTTAGCCTATTACCATTTTAACCACTCTGTGCAAACTATTCAAATTAGTCAGTCCTGATAAGCTTGAGGCTAACTGTTATTCTTCACCTCATCAGTTTGGCTTTCAGCATGGATTCAGTTGTCCTTAGGCACTTTCTGATGTTGCTAGTTTGCTCATTAAATCCAATGCTACAGGTTTTCATCCTGCCAGAAAGCAGCATTTTGTAAATTTTGTCTGGTTTGACTATAACTTAGGGACAAGAATCACTTAGTGTATCACTTGGGACTCAGTGAAACAGAAGGACATCACCCCTCTTACCTGGTTAGACTCCATTTTATCTTTCTCTCTATCCCAGAATTTTCATACATTTTTAGCAGTAATTTTATAACATTTTGCAGCAAGGCAGCAAATATTTAGAGTTTCAACTTTACAGCTCTTTTTTTAGTAGGTTTTGTTGAAAAATCAACTGCATCCAAGAAGGCAGAGCTGTCCATAGCATGTCATATTGCATGCCATGCTTCAATACAAAGTGTACATTACCTCTCAGATGTCATCAAGAAGAAACTGAAGAGCTATGAAGGTTATGCCTTCACAGAACAAAGTTTAGTATGCTGATAAAAAATGTAATTGCCTCTGAAGTGCTTTCTGAAATTATAACAGATGTTGGGGAAAATGAGTTTTGGTTGATTCTGGACAAGTCAACTGATGTATCAGTTTCACAATATTTGGCAGTATGTATTAGATATTATTCAGCAAAGCTGAAAATGATCAATACTGCTTTTCTGGGAATCATAGAAGTTTTGAGTTGTACTGTAGTAGCTTTAGTAAATGTGCTTTGTGATTTCCTTGAAGAAATAGGGATCCAAGTAAAGAAATGCATAGGATTATGCCCTGATGGAGCAAGCAATATGGTTGGCATTCATAATTCTTTATATACATGACTCTGTGAAAAAATGGAAAACCAGATCTTGTGTTATTTAAATATATTTGCCATTCTCTTCATCTTTACACATCAAAAGCTGGATTGGAGCTACTGTCATCTATTGACTATATACTTCCACAAACTGGTTTTTGATGAGCCCAATGTGTCATGCTGCATACCAGAAAATTTATGTCTTTCTAAATGAGGGAGCTAAAGATAGGAACATGGTACAGCTCTTGTCCACTTGCTGGCTTTCACAATATAGTGGTAGAAAAGGTGCTTAGTTCTGATCTTGAACTATCCTCACATTTTAAGCAAGCAAGTATAACTGAGTGATATTATGCAGTCAGAGTCCTGAACAACATGTACAAAGATGAAGCAAATAAACTATACTTGCTATTTTTGAAGCCAGTTCTAAGCAAACTTCAGAAAGCCAACTTGCTCTTCCAAAAAACTTCTGCTGACCATTTTTATCTGCTGCAAGAAGTTAAATTTTTTATCCATATCTTATTGAGACAAATCTTGCATAAGAACAATGTTTCAATTGATGTCAGTCTTGAAGCTGGCCTTGATTCAACTTACCCGCCTATTGCTGAAGTTGATTTTGGATATGAATTCCAAATTGACCTTAACAACTCATTAAAGTTGAGTTTGGAAAGACAAAATTCTAAGGTGCCATAACTTTCTGAAAGTAGTGGCCTATGAGGCATTGAAAAGGCTACCCCATAACCTCACACTGCTAAAGAAGATCAAAGTCTTCTTTCCTCAAATTTGTCTGAATGCTGCTGCAAGGCCATGCTTCTAACAGCTACCACTTTCTCTTCTTAAAGGATGCAACCTTGGTGAACTGGAAAATCAGTGGCAAAACCTGCTTCAGGTGGACTGGGTGGAACTATTCCAAGGTTATATCCTAGTGAACACATAATCATTCTGGAAAATATGCCAATGGCACATATTTGCTTCCCTTGGTGTGCTATCTAATACCAGGCACCTGGCATTACTGCTTTTATCAGCCCTTAAAAGCATAACAGGGTGAATGACTTGCCAAGGCAAGTGAACTACCTGTACAAGAAGCATAAAGCAGAGTATTAGCAACAACTGCAAGGGTGTCTACACATCCAATGCCATGTTAAAAGCCAAATTGATGTGAGGGCATTAACATTTATCTTCAAGCTGTTTTATAAGCAACAGTTCATAAAGACTATACAATAACAATAGACAATTGGCAAGGTTTTAATTGTTTGAGTTTGTAGGTGGTTAAGACTAGGCTAGTTGGATTTGGCTGAATAAAATTTTGTAAAACATTATTTTTCAGCATCTAAATTTATGCAAATTTGCCCTTTTAAGTCTAGCCTATTTAAATATAAATATTTTGATTCAAAAAGCTTGTCATAGATTATATGTGTGCAAAATTGAGTCTGTCTGTAATTTAGATTGCCTAGGCCTATTTTGTTTGGTAAAATTCTACTTTAGCTATTTTTGGCTATCTTGGATAGGGGTTAGGTTAGGAAACTGAAACTTTCAGGGATTGGTCTACAGGCTTCTCCCACTAGAGGGTCCTGACCTTAGATGACCTTTAGAAATCTGTGTGTTATAAAAGTGAAACCTTGCAAAATAGATCTTCTGCTTAAATGAAGTACAACAAAACTGTTTTCAGCTTTAAAACTTTGCTCACCTTCCCAGGACATACTTTAGCCTTTAGACACATCCCTGACAGTTTTGTTTTCCTAACCTAACCCCTTTCCAAGATAGCTAAAAGTAGCTAAAGTAGAATTTTACCTACCTACCTCCTTCTCTCTCTAGAGGGTCCTGAAATTTGCCTACATGATTGGTCTACACTGGACATCTACCATATGGCTAATATGGGAGTAAAGTTCATTTGTGATGCAAATGGATGTTATATTTAGATTGAGGATACAATTCTAGTTATATATTTGCACATTAGGGGGGTGGGGGTATATATTCTGTGAATATATAGGTCCTAAGAAATTTGTGAATTTCTTAGAAAAACTGGAAAAACAAGGAAAGAAGTGAAGATAAAGGCTCTCCCCCTGTAAAATGTGTTAACTAGGATTATTCTGCATATTATGGAGTAAGAATTGTTTTCTTAATATGTTTCCTTATGTCCAGCTGGACTCCTAGGCTTAAAATACAGGTTGGCTGGTTGGCTAATTTAAAGATTTGTATATATATACACTGTCAAATTAGCCATCTGGTGGTATCCTGTCTACACCTATAGAAATTTTGACAAAACAACATTTTACCTTAATTTTCAGTTATCAGTTTCTTTTTCTCTGCCCTTAGTTTTGAAAATGCAACTCCTGTTATTTGAGTAGAATTTTAAGCCATATCAATGGGTTTTTTCAAAATTTATGACATGTATTTGTATATCTTTAAAACCTTAGAAATTAGGATTGAGCAAAGTCATGAAGCTGAAAACAATTTTGTTGTACTTCATTTAAGTAGAAGATATTTTCATGAGAAGTTTCACTTTAAAACACACAGATTTTTAAAGATCATCAAAGGTCAGGACTCTCTAAAGGGAGGAATGGAGGTAGGTACTTCAAAATACCTTCCTGGGACATACTTTAGCTTGTAAACCCATCCCTGAAAATTTCATTTTCCTAACCTGACCCCTTCCATGATATCCAAAAGTAGCTAAAGTAGAATTTTACTGGTAGGTAATTTGGTAAATATCTACCAAATCATATTATTGACTTACATATAAACTGAATATAATACTCAATGCCTTTTTTTATGCTCATTACGAATATAATAATCATTTCAATCGGAAATGAATTTCAGCCCCCCCTCTGTATATGCCAACTCAGGGTATATATTTCTACATTAGGGGGGGGGGGGTAGGGGTAAAGTTTAAACTTACCTCCCATTTACATTAGAAACAAAATTTGCCCCCACCCCACCCCTCTAATGTAGAAATAAATACCCTGAATTGGCATATATAGGGGGGGGGCTGAAATTCATTTCTGATACAAATGATTATTATATTTGCAATCACCATAAAAAAAAAGGTATCAAGTGGTATATTCACTTTATGCATAAGTCAATAATATGAATTGGTAGATATTTACCAGTAATTCAAAATACCTCCCCAGGACATAGGGTAAAAGACCAGTATCCAATTGAGCAAAATTATGTAAAACTTAAAACCTCATATCTTGTTATCAAATTAGAGTTGAAAAGGTTTGTATAGGCCAATGAATAGCTAAAAATCTAAGCTATGCAACAGCATGGTTATTATTAAAATTATTTAAGATCATTCACTGAAAATTAGTTTTTTGACTTACCTAGAAAGACCTCTTTTTGGAAATACCAATTATCCTATTTTGATGTAAATATCTTTTTAGTGTTTCAGTATTATTCACATATTAATAGAAAGCTGATTGTCTTCTGATTCTAAAAATACTACTCTTATTTCTTGATTTTTATTCTATAAATCACAAATATTAAATATGTATTTCTTTCATTTCACTTGTTTGTCAAAACAGAGACCACACATTGGATTTATGATGACAAATTACTCCCACTGGCTCTAGTGAGAGATGATTGGGTCTACACTTGCATTATGTCATATTGTAGTAAAAAAGGGACAGTCCAAAAACCCATTGCTATTTTTCCAAAATGCCAAAGAAAAGTGGTCTTTCCCAAAAAGTGGTCTTTTACCCTACTTTAGCCTTTAGACCCATCCCTGAAAGTTTTGTTTTCCTAACCTAACCCCTTTCCAAGGTAGCTAAAGTAGAATTTTACCATCGATTTTACAATTAGAAGTGGTGATCAGGTGTATGACTACTAAATACCTTATCCTAGGCTACATTTCAAGCTTTCTTTAGCCAAGCCTAGCCTAAGCAACATAGTTCCAGACTAGCACAAAACTCTTCATCTAGAATGTTACCAAAACAGAGCAAAGGCATGATAAATTATTCAGATTGCTACAATAATTCACTTACTACTGTTACTAGGCTTAAATGTCAATACTTGTTAAAATAGAAATACTTCAACAAATAGAACTCATGTGCGAAGATTTCAAATTTTTGACATATAATATCACACTGCCAAATAGCCATAAATGTGCACGTTTCCTAGACCCCGACGCCCCGTCGGTTTTATTTTTTTCAGCAATTAGCTGATTCCAAGGGAAAACAGCGTCACGCCCTCATGGTTCGTTTACAAATTGAGGAAATCCGTCCATTTCTGTTCGAACTATGGCTAAAATATCGCTGCGTTTTAAGGCAAAGATTTAAATTATTGCAACAGCATGACCTATGTTCTTACCCTCTTCTGAAAGCTGTTGAGCAATAGAGAGCCAAATGACACCGTTTTTCTTAGTTTTCTTATAGCCTTGGTGCGCAGGGTCATACTAGCTGGGGTAGCCTTGAACCAAAGTTATAAGATCGTGTAGGTTTTGATAATCCATGCTCATGATTTTATTCATTTAAAAATCTTTCCAAGATTCCGTACTGATTTGACCAAAACGTTGCGGAAAGCTAGAGGTTTTTCTAGCACGAAAACGGAGGGAATTTCCGCACGGATTGCTAAATCCGCATGAATTTCCGCAATTTGTAAACGAACCACCAGCTGTCACTGATCTTTCTGATTAAAGAGGAGTTACCAATCTGTCCAAAACATCCCAAGTGACATATCATTCAAATCATAATAAAAAAAAAGTATATTAAAGCCCTTTAGAACTCTAAGGGCACGCACTATATAATGACATACGTAAATTCAAGGAAAGGTGACACAAGCAACAACACTAAAAAAATCTGTAGGATCAAGTCTTTTTTCGGAACATTCAGTCTCTTGATTTTAAAAAAATGATAGCGTTCAGGAGCCATTCTTAAAAAAATTGGGACCAAAATTCAAACTTTAGTGTAAAAAGCAAGGTGGCATACCCCTCATATACGGGACGATTTCTGTTCGTGTCAGGCTATAATGTGGCTCCTTACTTTCAGTTAGACTTTTTTTAATCTAGTTTTTGATCTTTTTCAAATAATGCTGAAAATTTGTCTCCCCTTTCATGGAAAATTCCCCCCGCAAAAATAATTCCAGGAAATTGCCCCCGGAGAAATTTTATCGAACAATTCTGCCTGGAAAATTTTCCATAGCCTACTTTCATTTGAGAAAAAGACTTGTTTTCTTATTTAATTCCTGATCATTTTTGAAATTATGCAGGATATCTCCCCTTTCCGTGGAAATTTTTCTTGGAAACCCAACTTCCCCGATTGAAACATTTTCCTGCAGAAAATTCCCCTTTAGAAAGTATCTTCTGCGAACAATTCCCCTATGGAGAATTTATTCGCAGTAAACTCCTACTTACGTGGAAAAAACAAACAATTCCAACTGCATTATTTATTTTCTTCGTAAAATTTAACTGCAACATCTCCATATGTACAATTGAGTCGCAAAAGATAAACTAGTATATATAAAAAAAACTATCCTAAAGGGATTCTTGCAAAGTCCCCAATGCTAAATTTCCCCTGTTAGGTTCAGCCCCGGAATTTGCCCTCCCCACGGAAATTCTCCTGGAGGAAATTTCCCAATGCAAAAACATCCCACCCTTCCGATAAACGTTTGCTTACATCCCAATAGCTAATACTATAGGTAAACAATGGGCAAATTCCGTAGCTTACAGTCCTTTTCCCACAGACTGGTTGGTCATTTCATCCCCAGAGGTGCAAGCTTGTAACAATTACTGATGTCAGAGTTTCTGGATTTACCAATACAAGCTGTGTATAAGTTTATGGTAAATTTCAAGAGTGTTGGATTAATTTTCTAGCTGAGGGACTAATAAACAATTCAATGCCCTTTAATAATATAATAACTACAACCAGTAGAATTACATAACCCCTGCTTAATGCCTAGATATGGTCAACAACATTTTTTCTTTTACAACAAAATATAGATCTGCTTTCCGTTTTGCATAAATTTTTGCGTAAACTGCAAAATGAAAGTTTCAAAATATTAAATTCTCAGAAACGTTTGCAATATGCAAGAAAAGCTAGTGAAATAAAACACTTGCAGCTTAGTATTGTAAAATCGGCTTTTTTTGTTATTTTAGACTATTTTCTGTGGCGTAGCAGTATCTTGTTGCATCAATTTTTTTCTGTTTACTTTAAATGCTATCCAATGGTATATTATATTTTTCAGAAATGCTTCTGTGGTTGGATTCTTTTTTTTTACCAATGCCTAGCCTAGGCTCTTCTGAAACCAAAGTTCTGTCACCCATTCATATTCTTTTCTCCCCCCCCCCCTCTAGTTGTCATCCTGGTAATTGCCAGCAGGACATTTGACCTAGTTTTTGGACACCAAGAGTCTACTGAGCTGATGGTTGTAAACTTTAGGCTTTAGAAACTGTCATTGCTAAAATTACTCTATACCAGGACAAGGTTATGTGCTATGAGGAGCGGGAGGGGGGGAGGGGGCAAAAATATTGTAGATTAAAAGTATTGTGATATTTGTTGTTTTACTTTTAACAGACCATTTCCCCACAGGAATGGACTCTTTGTTGTTTTACTTTTAACAGACCATTTCCCCACAGAAATATATTCTTTGTTGTTTTAGTTATATATGTGTGTATGAAGTAATGTGTATATAATAATTTCACAATTTCTGCAGTGTTCTCTGTGTAAAAAAAGATATTCCTGACTATAATAACCATTGGAGGTAAAATGGTTTCAGTTTTAGTTTGACTTGTAAATAATTGGACACACAGGAAAGTTCAGAAGAAGACTGCATATTTTGAGTTGTCTTTTTCATTGTCTGTAGTATCATGTAATATTTTAAAAAGTTATGAGAGGGCTCATATGATTATAAGTTTTAGTGTCCTCTTTAAGAGACAGCGTAGATTGGGGGCGCCTAATTACCGGTTTGTACCATTTTTGCTCTAAGGACCCTGCACAGAAACAGACCACAATTTAAAGATGTCCAATTTAATCTGGATTTTTAAACAATCAAATTGTACCTCGGTTTTGACATCGGTTTCAGTGCTTGAGAAAATTGGGCTAGATTTTATAAATCCACCATTTGAAAAAACAAGGCTTGAAATTTATTTCTCACAAGCTAATTTGGCCTATAAGTTAAAGTTACTTTTTTAGCTTGTTTTACCCTTAGTAGTAAGGATACGACATTTTGTGGTTCTGCTTGTGTCTAACGGGTACAAGAAAAGAATAAAGAAGTTAGAAAAATAGTGACCCTAACGAATTTAATGCATTTATTACTCAAATCCGTTTATTGAGATTGCTAAAGGTAAATTCGGCCTGTCAGTAACAATTTCTTTTAATAGTTACAATCAATCAATCAATTTATAAATACTAAAAAAAAAAAAAATTAAAAACTTAAAATTTATACACGCCCAAGAAGCTCAGCTTGTAAAGGGCCAACAAAACAAATAAGACACTATTATAAAGCACATAAAAAAAAAAAAAAAAAATGGATCAAGAGAAATTTATGAAAAAAGGAGAATTAAAAGGAAACTTCACAAATAACTGAAAAAAAAATATATAAACTAAGAAGACATTGAAAATTAGGATTGAATATTAAAAAAAAAATCAGAAAAATATATTGAATGAAAAAAAAAGACATATAAATTTGAATGGAATGCAAAAAAAGGAAGAAAAAAAGGGGGGAAAGACTATACTGGAAATACCCAGTGAGAAACAGCCTTTGCAGAAAGAGATAGAGGGACATCAGGAGGGATGGAGTTCCATAGTAAAATAGATTGATAAACAGGAGACCTCTGACCTGCTGTCGATGAACGCTTAGGTAAAATGAACCTGCGATAAGAGCTGCGTAAAAAAGAAGAGTACCTACCTGAGCCTGACAGAAAGAAAAACTGCATACAACCATATTGCATTATAACACTGCACTATAATTGCAATTTTGATAATATCATGAAAATAGTCTGGTGAGTCAAATGGTGACGAATCGATACAGTTTATTACACAATAATGTAAATTGTGGGGGGGGGGGGAGTGTGGAAAGTGGGACCTATGCCCCTTAAATTTTTCAATCTTCCCCCTAGGTTCTGAAAAATACCTTTTTAGGATTATATTTGTTTAAAATGTCTTTACTTGGTATTTTCATAAAAAAATCCATAAAACGACAAAATTGTTGTTTCATGCACCCCCTGGAATTTGAAAATATATTCCCCAACCCCTATTATTTTCGTGAATTTACGCCACTGATACTACATTGTAACCATTGTAATATTACTCTAATTTATTAATAAATAATATAAAAATATGAAAATAGAATCGATTTTTCTGATCCATTTGCTCAGATCACCGCAAAGAAGACGCAATATTTTTCTGTATTTTCGAGTGCTCACAGCTAAAAAAAACAGCGCAACACTTCAGTATTTTTATTCGTTAATAAGTATGTTCTAATGTGTAGTTTTTTCATGTCTACCTTCATAAGCGTACCTATAAACCTTTCTAATCTACCTTCTTTTTCTAGGATTCAGATATGAGTAGCCAGAGGCAACTACACAAAGAGGAGATTTTCAAAATACTAGAAAGAGATAAGAAGCCTTCTGACCTAAGCAAAGGTGAGGAAGGAGCAGATGCAGGCCCGGAATATCAACCATTTAATGAATGAAAAGATGTCAACGACATTATGGCAGCTGATACTCATGAAGAGGAGCCAGAGGGGGGGATTCAAGATGGAGAAACAGATGAAGGTTCTCTCAATCTTAAAGAAGATGAAATGCTACTGCCGAAAAGATGGGAGAGGCCTGCTGGTTTACATGTTGGCAGAGATAAAAACAATAAAAAGATAATATGATCGGAACAAGCACCTTTATCTTCTCGGACAAGGTCCCTGTTTACCTCTAACTTACCTGGTGTCCGAGGTCCATTTAAAGTAAGTCAGGAGATTTCTACGGAAGGCGCATAGGCAGTTTTTTTTTTTATCAAACTTCTATTGCTATACAAAACGAAATTAATGCATCTATTGGTCATGTCATTCTATTGAGCTTACAAGCAAGGATGTATAAGGGAAATTTGTCCTGTTAGTAGCAATTTTTTTAATAGTTATATACAACCAATATTATCGTAATTTTAATAATACCTTGAAAACAGCCTAGTGAGTCTAATGGTAATTAATTAATACAATACACAACAGCGTGGTGTCAGTTGGGGGGTGGCCAGGAGACCTGTGCCCCATAGATGTTTTGCCCCCCCCTATATTCTACAAATATCTTTTTTGGGGGTATTTTCTTTGAAAATGCCTTGTTTTGAATTTTCAAGGGAAAAACTGAAAAAACCACAAATTTGTCGTATTATACCCCCCTCCCCTCCAGTCACGGGTATTGAAAAATAGTTTACAAAAAGTACAAACTATTTAAATTGTTTTGAAAAACAAGGTGCTTATCTCATAAAGAAAGTTCTACCCCTCCCCTGAAAAGTTTTTGGGCACTTGTCCTCCCTGAAAAAATTTGAGATGGTATCCATGTCTTGAACTTTTAATACTCTGATTCTTTTGTCACCTTACTTCAGACAAATACATGGAGCTATAGAATAGCTTAACAGTAATAACAAAAAAAGCTATACAAGTTAAAAAATAAAGTTAAAATGGAAAATATTTTATTTAGGAAATTTAATAAAAATGTGAATATTCTATTCCTTCTTGTAGTGACGCTTGGCAACAATACTTCCTCTGGTAATTGTCTGGAAAAAGAATATGTTGGTTTTTTACATAGAGCTAGCATAGTTAAACTTAAAACCATGAAAGCTGTGTGGTATCAAATATAAGGTTTTGGAATCAAGGGTTTATTCACTCCTCGCCGCCTATATATATCTAGGGGTGCCATTTTTTTTATCATGCGTGCTAACTAAGCCTACGCCACGCTGAACATCTTTGTTTCATGCAGAGTAAATTTCTGCTATGCGTGGCTCGCCCCGCCTGATGCACACGTTATTAGAAAGGGAGGGCCTTCTTGGTTGGAATCCAATTAAAGCTGTTTAATAGATGTAAACAAAATAAATTATTTGAAAGGTCATTGTTGATTGAAAATTTGGATAAATTTGTAACTAAGTGTTGCATAATTTTTCTTGTACTTACAAAAACTAACGTGGCATAAATTGCAAAAATTTGGAGTTCATTAAAAAAAAAAGTATAAAATATTGAAGCTTTCTATGGGGGGAGGGGTGGGCTAGTTGCTATCGGAACTTAAAAAATAGCCTCCTTATTTAGAAAAAAATTGGAATAATTATAGTTAAACATACCGCCATTCTGCTGGTCAGTGCAAAACACGTATCTGCAATTTTTTCCAGAAATAGCTTTAGCGCATTTTGAGACGTGCTAATTAGTTCAAGAGTTATAATGATGGGTATCATGGTTTAAAGTCTTAACACCTGTAAAACTCAGAATATTTATATTTGATTTCGCAAATTTTTCCGACCCTCCTCAGCAATCCAAAAACCTGTAGATTTAAGTTTCTCTGTACAAAGGGAAAAATCATCCATTCAATTTCCGTTTTATAAGAGGATCAGTTACAACAATTTATATTTGATTTCACAAATTTTTCCGATCCTCTTCAGCAATCCAAAAACCTGTAGATTTAGGTTTCTCTGTACAAAGGGAAAATTCATCCATTCAATTTCCGTTTTATAAGAGGATCAGTTACAACAATTTATAGATAGTTTCATCATAAAAGAAATATTTAAATATTTTTTATATAGAAATATTTTTTATTTCTATTTATATATAAATAGATATTTTTTAGATAGATAGATAGATATAGATTATATAGAATAGATAGATATAGATTATAAATATTTTTTATTTCTATATATTACATATAGAAATATTTTTTCTCGATAAAACTGTCTTTTTTTTGGTTGATTTTTCATTTACATCTGCTTCCATGAACCAGACATGTTTTTTTGTAGTGTTCTGTTCTCTTTTGTAACAAAACACTAATTTGTTATTTTTTGTTTTGTTTTCTTTTTCTGTATTTTTCTTTCGTAGTACGTTATGTAGGTAGGGAGGTTCAAAACTTCAAACACCTCTTACCTCAATGCCTCAATGCAGTTCCAATGGGTTTTTGGAATGCCCCAATGCCTCTTACCTCAATGAAGTGAATAAAAATTTGGTTAATAGAACAAGAAACACTTCTTGAAAATGGAGCTTTCTGACATCCTGCCTCTCACCTCATGTCAGTTCTAAGGTGTCGATTTTCTCACAAAGCCAAAAAAAGGAAACAAAATTGATTTGACGAAGTTAAATTACTATCCATATGAAAAAAATGACTTTTTAAGGATATTTTAATGACATTTTGTTTTTTTAAGTAGTTTAAGCATAAATATGTTTATTGTTGGATGCACGCATACATACTAAATACACGAGAAAAATTTGGTGATAGAGAGAGAGAAAGGAAAGCATAATGGGAAAGGGAATTAGTTAGAGAAGAGAGAGAAAAAGTTATACTTACGACTGTTAATTCATCTCCATTGAATTCACGAACGATTTTGGTTTCTCCTTTACCATCCTTTTCAATCTGGGTGAGAGTGTTTCCTTCCAAAGTATAAGTGCTCTAAAAAATGATATTTTTTTTTGTCGGAATAACTAAAAATACCAAGGACAGTGAAAATTGAATCTGATTGTTCCGATTTGAGAAGGCAACTATATATGTCTTTAAAACTTCGAAACATTTACTTTTTAATTTCCGTATGCAGTTATGCCGTTTTGGCAGTATTGGGCTTCAAATTTCAAAAAAAGAAGTGTGAGTGAAAAACGCAAAAAATCCTCAAAAAGCATATGGCAAAAACAACCTAAGAAAGTTTAGTTGTCTATCAATATAAATGCACTGTTAATGTTTGAACTTTAGTAAACGATAGGTATTGTCAAATTTAACTAATTAATTTTACTTACCAGTTTTCATGGTTCAAAGCAGCAATATATGGTGCCAAGTATGGTGCTTTCCTAAAGATTAAATAAAAAAACCAGTTTTTTAAACTGAAAGTAAGGAGCGACATTAAAACTTAAAACGAACAGAAATTATTCCGTATATGAAAGGGACTGTCCCCTCCTCAACGCCTCGCTCTTTACGCTAAAGTTGTTTATTGTTTTAAAAAATAAAGTTGTGTGACAAAGTCAAACTTTAGCGTAAAGAGCGAGGCGTTGAGGAGAGGACAGTCCCTTTCATATACGGAATAATTCCTGTTCGTTTTAAGTTTTAATGTCGCTCCTTATTTTCAGTTAAAAAACTTGTTTTTTTTTATTTAATTTTTGAACGTTTTTGAAAAAATGCAGGTTTTGATCTTAGCTCACCGTACATGAATAATTAAAACAAAAATTAATATTAATTTACTTTTATTTAGTTAAATGGCTTTCTCGAAATTTGTTTAATTTTATTTACGAACGTTTTTATTAGTAATAAATATACGTATATGAAAGGGACTGTCCCCTCCTCAACGCCTCGCTCTTTACGCTAAAGTTTTTTATTGTTTTAAAAAATAAAGTTGTAAGATAGAGTCTAACTTTTGCGTAAAGAGCGAGGCGTTGAGAAGGGGACAGTCCCTTTCATACACGGAATAATTTCTGTTGGTTTTAAGTTTTAATATCGCTCTTTACTTTCAGTTTAAAAAAAACTTATTTTTTTAATTTAATTTTTGAACGTTTTTGAATAAATGCAGGTTTCGATCTTCGCTCACCGTACATGAATAATTAAAACAAAATTTTCATATTAATTTACTTTTATTTAGTTAAATGGCTTTCTCGAAACTTGTTTAATTATATTTACGAACTTTTTTATTAGTAATAAATATACATAGATTATGAATTAACGTACTTAACGAACTTATATATTTATATATTTTTAATATGTTTATTAGGGTATTCGCCCCCTAGTCAATACCTTGCTTCTTAAGTGAAAGTTCGAATTTTGTTCCAATTCTTTAAAAATGACCGCTTAATCACAAAGGCCGTTAATTAGGATAAATAGCTCTTGTGAAAGTACTAAAAAATCTTTGTCTTAAAGAGCGAGGTATTGACTACGGGGTGAACCCAATAATATATGTAATATTTTCTGTTCGTTTGAAGTTTCGATTTTGCTGCTATTGCAGTTGAAATACTTGTTTTTTTATATTAAATTTCTGATCTTTTTTAAATAATGCTGGGAAGTCCGGCGTCCCCTTTATAGCAATGTCCCTTCCCCCATGAAAACTTCCTTCATGGAAAGATCCTCCCACATAACCCCCCACCCACCCCTCTCCCCCCCTACCAGGCAAAATCTCCCCAGAAAACCTCTGTATACATCCAAATAACCAAAATTATATGTTAACATTGGGTAAGTTTCAGCCCTCCCCCCGGGAATTTAGGGGGATTAAGTCATCCTAAAAGACATACTTATTATATTTTCGAACATGCTGAACAAAATGGCTATCTCAAAATTTTTATCAGGTGACTTTGGGAAAAAAATGAGCGTGGGAGGGGGCCTAGTTGCCCTCCATTTTTTTTGATCACTTAAAAAGGGCACTAGAACTTTTAATTTCCAGTCCAATGAGTCCTCCTACGATACTCGAGGACAACTGGGTCGATACGATCACCCCTGGGAAAAAAAAACAAAGAAACAAATAAACACGCACCCGTGATCTTTCTTCTGGCAAAAAATGCAAAATTCCACATTTTTGTAGATGGGAGCTTAAAACCTCTACATTAGGGTTCTCTGATACGCTGAATATGATGGTGTGATTTTCATTAAGGTTCTATAACTTTTAGGGGGTCTGCCCTCCTTTTTTCGAAAATCAGCCAAATTTTCTCAGGCGCCTAACTTTTGACGGGTAGAATTAAACTTAATGAAACTTATATATTTGAAATCTACAATAAAATCTGATTCTTTTGATGTATCTATTTGTATCAAAATACCGTTGTCTAGAGTTTCGGTTACCATTGAGCCGGGTCGCTCCTTACTTACAGTTCGTTACCACGAACTGTTTGACTACATAGTTTTCAAACAAGTGAAAAAAAAAATCTTAAAAAATTACGGTTATTATGATGAATGGACCTAAGACGGGTCCATGGACGATTGCACTTTAATGTCCTTGCCACTTCAAAGTAAATGAAAGATAGTCATTAGGGGAGGATAGATTGAGAAAAGGGGCAAGGGGAGGATGGATTGAGAAATTGAAAATATATGCAGTTTTACATAAATTGGTGTATATATGCGTCAAAGAGTAACTAAGGAGATACGAATATTTTATTATTTGTTCAATTTTGAAGATAACAATGTATGAAAAAATCAATACAGATGTGAAATTGTAAACGTCTTTAACAGGCTGCAATTTTTTTTCAAACGTTGTGGAACATTAGGCGCCATCCCGATCCCCGGATAAAGCCATTTGGAGAATACTGACAGCACTCTCAACTGGTTTTCTGTGCATCCTTGTGAGCAAGAGCGCTAACGAAAATAAGTCATTTTTTCATTCCATTCTAGAGTGAACTAGCTTTAAATACCGTTACTACCACCATTAATGCTTCACGGCGTTTACTTAACTTCACTTAACTAGCACTCGAAGCCAAAATGAGACAAAAAAAAGCCCTGTGGCCAAGCATAGACGAAGAAGTAGAATAAATGCCGGTGTTTGTTGTTTACTAAATCGTTTCAAACTGAAAACAAGTTGGTACAACTGGTTTGATAATTATCTAGTGTTATCTGTATTTTTTTTCACTAACAGCCTGGTACCATCATTTTAAAAAGGCTAACTGAACAACCAGCTTTGCAGCCTACGCCGTATTGGGAAGGGGAGGGTGGCTTTGACCCCTCTCCCTCTCCGAAATTTTTTCCAGACTCGTAAAAACGTAACAAATTGAATAACAAAAATTTGATGCGTTTTTTAAGCTTTTTGTAAGCCCCCCTCCCCCCGCCAAAAAAAGAACCCACTCTTGAACAAAAATCCTGGATAAGCCCTTGCTTGTGGCATAATAAACAAAATATGGACAGGATTGATGCAGTTTTTGATAGTGGCAGGTGTCAAAGTAAAAAGAAAGAAACTTGGGCGAAAGAGGTTTTGCTCTCCTTTAAAGTGTAGTTGTCTTTAGTAACCAACAGATCGTAAAATTTTAAATTTGTATGAACAGAAAGCGTTGTCAAGTTAAGTCAATAACGTTTGCTTATTTATTCTCATGGTTCAACATTGCAACACTGTGAAAAATATGGTACTGCCCTAAAAATTTCATAATTTCAAAACACCAAAATAAAAATCTTAAAAAACTATGGTTTTCAGGTATGAATAGACCCAATTTGGGTTCAGGTAGAAAAAAATGTTTTGATGTCTTTTATACTATGGACGTTACAGATTCAAAATAAATTTTAAGTAAGCAGCATCATTACCTTAACTGTTCTTCCATCCATGGCCTTTTCTTCTTGTTCTGCGCCAAGTTTAAATGTAATTTTATGCTCTTTCAAGCCAGATGTGATAATGTGGTAGGTGTCACCCTCAACTTTATATTCGACAGATGGGGACCATGCCTTGGCGGCTGTGCGGGTGGCAAAATCAATACCTTTAAATGATCCGAAAGGATTAATTTTGCTAGAGAACACAAGTTAGGTTAAAATATTATCTATTTTGCCGTCATTTTCAAAAAGGTAGGGTCAGGACACAAAACCAAACATTCATGTAACGCTTACCAAAAGTAAGTGGATATTTTTGTTTCATGAAATTAATCTTTTTTCGAAGCTTTGTTACATCGAAAGATTATCTATAACAAAACTTTCAAACAAAACATTGGTACTTTTAGTTTGAAAAAAAAAATCCCAAGTTATTAAATGAAAATACTTTTCAGAAAGACAGAATATTTATTACCAAATAAACCAAAAGTATCTCCCATATGGCACAAATATAATAGTAAGGTGTAAGATAAGAACTGCTAGCAATTTTCCATGTTTCAAAATTACAGAAGAATTTCTTGTTTCTTATTCATACCGATAACTATCAAGCACACAAATCATACTAAGAGGCTCATTTTTAGTCAGTATATCAGAAATACAAAAAAATGTAACATTCAAAAGAACTAGAAATCAGTGAAAATTGGATGAAATTACGAATATTTGTTTCTGAATCCTGATTATCACGATTACTAATTACACGGTGTAATTTTATTTTTTTTTGCAAGTAATATTTGGCATAACCATATAGTATACTATATATATAGAAATATATATATATATATATATATATATATATATATATATATATATATATATATATATATATATATATATATATATATATATATATATATATATATATATATATATATATATATATATATATATATATATATATATATATATATATATATATATATATATATATATATATATATATATATATATATATATATATATATATATATATATATATATATATATATATATATATATATATATATATATATATATATATATATATATAGTTCTGACACATGATCCCATGGTCAGGACTGAAATCGTAAGTTTTTGGGGAAAACCTCAAGAAGGGTTGGCCTTGTTGCTTAAAAGAAGCAAAGGAAAAATTTTAATATATATCCCCTCCGCGAAGTCAAAGTCTTGGGTACATTCCTTTCATACTCACTGGGAAAACATTGGTTCCACCTACAAACCTTCTCTATATGCAGTCTGCCTTAAGGTTAATTTTCCCACTGAAACAAGGGATTTTATGACAAGTCCCCACAGTGGCATATCCAGGGAAGGGGGCAAGGGGGGCGTGCACCTCCTCCTAACGTAGTCTAAAGTAGTATAATTTACTTAATTAATGCAAGTTTGCGTTAATTAAACTTGCTCCTAACGCAAGTTTATTGGATCAACCTCTTTCGCCCCCCCCCTAAAAAAAATAATACTGGATCTGCCCCTGAGCCCCCAGCTGTAATTTGCCACAAAATTAAAAGATATTTAAATAATTAGATTCATTAGTCTCAGATTTGTCCATTCACTGAGCCGAAATTGTGTTATTACTTAGAGTTTGTCTTAGAGAAGGATCTAAACTTGCTTAAAGAAATAGAAAAATTGGCAATTTTTCAACAGTTTTTAGCCCCCATTCCAAGTATTTTCAATATAACTTTCATAGCTATGTGTATAATTTATACTTTTGATATTAATATATTTTACAATTATGTATTATATTATAATGTATTCATTTATACATTGTATTTTTATATACAAATTTTTTATTATATTTACATTTTCAACATTAAAGAACAATGTACGCCAAACTTCAAAAATGTAATTTGGCGTTTTGTCGATAAAATTTCTGAGGTATATTGATCAAATTTTGTGTTTTGTCGATGTGTTAAAACCATACGAGGGAAGAGAAAGAAAATACAATGAAAACGGACAGTGAAAATAAACATTAAGGCAAATTGTCCAAAAAAGGATAATTATTTACCAACTGCCTTAATGTAGTCATCGAGAGGGGGAGGGGTGGCTGGTTGCCCTCCGATTTCTTTTGACTCTTAAAAAGTGAACAAGAACTTTCAATTTCCAATCAAATGAGCCCTCTCCGAAGTTTATACGAGTTTCCCTTCCATAAGAACTATATATGCCCCTAGAGCATTACTCATAACGCCTGCCTCCAGACCCAGGGGGGCTGCGTCGACACAAAAATTTTTCTTATCTGACCTTTGAACTATTTTTAATTAAAAGGCAAATTGTCCAAAAAAGGATAATTACTTACCAACTTCCTTCATGTAGTCATCGAGATTTTCGCTCTTGATGTGCTTGTATTTTCCACTCCAGTTAGTCATTTTGATTTGTTGTACAAGCTGCTTCAACAAAAGCTTACAAAATACTGTTTGATCTCCAGTATTAATCCAAATCTTAAATACTAATTTCTTTTTCTTATCAATCGTGCGATTGTCTTTTGAAGTTTACACTATTTCTGTGAAAATAAACTTATGAAGCGTCTCTAAGTGAGAATATTGTTCACCCTTGAACCTATAATTGGATTTTTGGAACCTGGATTAAGAAAATGCTATTACTAACCCACAGTAAAACAAACATTTATGATGTATATTCTGAGGTTCGTTATAATAATAGGCTCTAGAGGTTAGCTAATGGGAAACTTAGCAGAATAGTTTATTAGAAATAAACGCAGAAAATTAATAAAAATAAATTTTAGAAAATGAATGGAAATAAATAAAATAATTGCAGAAATCAAATACAAAAAATCAATCAGCAAGATATCAAAAGCTAAGCTTCTGGTGATGTAGTACTAATGAGGGGGCAGCTACTTTCATAAATCATGTACACCATGTGGCGGTGCCTAGCGTGATGGAAACTGTGCCAAGTGTGGCAGAACTGTGAGGTTCTCGTGACGTTCTGAAATGTACACCATCTGGCCTAAAGGGGGCGCTCCTCGGATACTAAGAAAAGACAATACAAATAAATAGAATCAAACATTTATAGCAGTAGCGTAATTCCGTCAAAATCCTCAGGGGCGGGGGGTCAAAAATGGAGCCAATTTTCCAAATTAGGTGATATGACAGTGAAAACTAAAAAATGAGCCATATAGTACCGTAAAGGTAAAGATATACTAAAGGAAACTAAGCCGTTTTTGTTGATGCGGTCTTATCTTAGTTTCGACAAAATTTCTGAAGAAACTAAATTTCAGCTGAAGGGAGTTGGGGCCAGTTCCCCTCCCTACCCCTTAATAAATTTCTTCCCTGATTTACAGCCGAATGAATTTCTTTTAATCAAAAAGTTCGTGGTAACGAACTGTAAGTAAGGAGCGACTCTTGATAATTGTAATCAAAAATAAAAATGGGATTTTGATGAAAATATGCCTATTAAAAGAATCGGCCGTTCGCGGTGATTCTAAACGTGCAAAACTTAACAAATTTAAGATTATTCGTCAATATTTAACAGACTAACGACATTTTTCTATTTTTGGAAAAAGGGGCAAAACACCCCCAAAAGAGGTATTCATCTCGGTCAAAGATCCATCATGAAACTCAGCATATCAGAGAACCCTATTGCAGAGGTTTCAAGCTCCTATCTACAAAACAGCTAAATGTTGTATTTTTTTTTCCGGTAAGAATGAACATAGGTTCGTGTGTTTGTTGGTAATTTGTTTTTTTTCCAAGAGTGATCGAATCGAGCCAATGGTCTTAAGAAATGGAGGTGTCATTTGAGCGGAAATTAAAAATTCTAGTGCCCGTTTTGAGCAGCAAAAACGATCATGCCACAGGTAAGTGAAGTTTTCTGCAATTTTGTGGCACATATTAATACTTATGTCCAAAAGAGAGAGAAAAAGCTATCGGTTTAAAATTATGAATTAACCAATCTATTTATAATTTATTGATATTATTAATGTAATTTATTTATATATTATTGATTATTTATATTTTGAGCTTCCCAGTTTTAGCGGCAGTTATGCTCGATGGGGTGCCAACTTTCAGAGTTCATTTACACAAAGAGGCTGTGCAAAGCTAGGGAAAAGTGTACCAAGCGTGATGGAACTGTGGCAAGCGTTGCGAGGACTGTAATATGAATGGCGGAGCTGTGCCTATGCGTGGCGGAACTGTGCGGTATACATGGTGGTGGAAAAAGTTGTACAGCAGGTGGTGAAAAATGGGTGACCCCTCGTAAATGCTCCAAAGAAGTGCATTCACAACAAAAGAAGAACATAGTAAGTACCAGCGTTGCCAAAGCCGTAAAATTGTGCCGTTTTTTGGTGTAGTTTGGAAGTTCTGGTACAGTACGTTACATTTGGACATGTTTCGGTACAATCAAATTTTAATGTACATTTTGGATCTACTTGCTCCTTTCTGACTTGGATATCTGGTCAAGTTCTAGTTTATCGAAACTTTTCTTCTTTTACGGCAAATTTTTAAACTACTGTTCAGTGATATTACAACCTTCTGCGGTACAATTTTAGTCAGAAAACTAGTCGTAAATAGCGTAAATAGTCGTAAACTTCCCTGAAGTAATCATATTAGGGCTGTTTTTTAAAACATTAAAAAAAAAAACTTTTCAGTTTTAATGATTGAATTTTAATGTGAATTTCTTGTATATAAAATTTCCCTGTTGTTCTACTTATTGTTCAGAAAACTAGTACAGTTTATTTCAGAATATTGGCAACACTGGCCAGTACTAAATTAGCGGTAATATAGAAGTTTATTTGAAAACTTGGTTTAACGAGGTGTTTTACTGGAGTGCCTTATTTAATCTTCGTGTAGATGCAATGGTTTCAAGCCCAAGAAGGTTGTGTTAGTTTTCCAGATAGACTGCTAACTTGCCAACTCCGCAGCATTTCCAGGGATAGGGATATTTTCATTTTTAATTAATTAGACTATCTAAGGGAAAATTCATTTAATAGTGGTAATGAAAAGGGCGTATCCAGGCATTTTCGACGCAACACCTTAAATTTAGTATCCTTTTTTCAGACCACACTGCCTTTTTATGACGAACAAATAAACCGGACGAACAAATTGTCTCCGAAAAAAATCTAGTGAATAACCCGTAAATTCATTATTTTGTGTATGATCCGAAAGTTAATTATTTTGTTTTATATAAATATCTTAGTTTCAATTTTAATGCTTTATTATTTCTACTAATAACGATCGCTGTATATGTGATCGGAATATCCAAACTTTTGAA
The DNA here is from genome assembly GCF_049724085.1 of Artemia sp. Qi Xiang Cuo. Taxonomy (NCBI): domain Eukaryota; kingdom Metazoa; phylum Arthropoda; class Branchiopoda; order Anostraca; family Artemiidae; genus Artemia; species Artemia sp. Qi Xiang Cuo. The sequence goes on along the minus strand of NC_142796.1, from coordinate 82,646,709 downwards.
CTTGTTTTTACTGTCTAAATATATGGATTTATCCCCATTTGAACGTTTATTTGTGCGAATCCAGGATTTTTTTGGGGGATTTTTTTTTTTTGGGGGGGGGGGGTACAAAAACCTTAAAAACACAATAAAAATTCATTTATATGTGTCTCTAGTAGTATCGTATTAATTACCGCGAACCCTACATTCAATCCTACAAGAATATGCTCAAAAGTGTAATAGATACGAACCCTACATGGAAACTTACACCTGAGGCAATAGGCACCACGAAACTTACATGCAATTACACATGAATTGCGGAAAAAAAACCATGGCTGGTTTGGTGGGTATAATCTGGTTTGGTGGGTATAGTCTGGTTTGGTGGGTATAGTCTGCTTTGGTGGGTATAGTCTGGTTTAGTTTTTCAAAGAGAGTGAGTATTTGACATTTTTGCAAAAAGGAATAAGGAATTCGCAAATTGGACACTATGAAGAATAGTAATTAATGTTTTGAATAATAGAAGTGTGATTGATTCTAATTAGTGATTGGATTGTATGAAGGTGGAGAAAAAAAGGATTAAACCGATTAACAGTTAAGGTAACCCCGAAGGGGTTGTTAACTCAGGTAATTTGTTATAAATTTGAAACAACATAAGTCTATGAAAATGGCTAACGACGATAGAATGAAATTGTGAGTTGACCTAGCTTTATCTCTCCGATGTGTAAATTTTGGAGGGAAAATCGAAAATACTCAGAATCGAAAATAAAAAGGATCTGCCTCAAGGGGAAGGCTCAGAGGCCCTTCGTTCCCCCCTTTCTGAGGGCAGGGGAGGGGGGGGCCAATTGTGGAGGGAAAATAAAAAATACCCAGAATCAAAAATAAATGTGATCTGCCTCAAGGGGGAGGCTCAGAGGCCCGTTGTCCCCCCAGTCATGAGGGCAGGGGAGGGGGGGTCTATTTTGGAGGGAAAAACAAAAATACTCAGAATCGAAAATAAATGGGATCTGCCTCAAGGGCAAGGCTCAGAGGCCCTTCGTTCCCCCGTTTCTGAGGGCAGGGGAGGGGGGGTCAATTTTGGACGGAAAACCAAAAATACTCGGAATCGAAAATAAATGGGATCTGCCTCAAGAGGAAGGCTCAGAGGCCCTTGGTTCCTCCTTTGAGGAGGCCAGGGGAGGGGGGGGCGTCAATTAATGATGGGAAACCAAAAAAACTCAGAAACGAAAATAAATGGGATCGGCCACACGGGGCAGGCTCAGAGGCCCCTCCGTCCTCCATTTCTGAGGGCAGGGGAGGGGTCAATTTTGAAGGGAAAATCAAAAATACTCATAATCAAAAAGAAATGGGATCTGCCACAAGTGAACGGCACAGAAGCCCTTCTTTCCCCCATTTATGTGGTCAGGGGAGAGAGGGGGGTCAATATTGGAGAGAAAACCAAAAATACTTCTTTACTTGGTGCCAATTTGAAACGAAATTTGTGTGTTAAATAAGTAGTTCTTGTATCTTTTAAAAGAGCTTTACAGGATTTGAGAGACTCTGTTGCCTGATTCCGTGTGGTTTTTCTTTACTTAGTGCTCATTAAAAACGAAATTTTTGTTTTAAATGAGTAGTTCTTGTATCTTTTAAAAGAGCTTTACAGGGTTTGAGAGACTCAGTTGCCTGAGTCCGTGTTGTTTTTATTTACTTGATACCCATTAAAAAAAAAAATATTGTGTTAAATAAGTAGTTCTTCTATCTTTTAAAAGAGCTTTAAGGGGTTTGAGAGACTAGGTTGCCTGATTACGTGTGGTTTTTCTTTATTTGGTGCCCATTAGAAAAAAAATTTTTGTGTTAAATAAGTAGTTCTTTTATCTTTTAAAAGAGCTTTACGGGGCTTGAGAGACTCTGTTGCCTTATTCCGTATTTTTTTTATTTACTGGGTGTCCATTAACAACTAAATTTTTGTGTTAAATAAGTAGTTGTTGTATCTTTTAAAAGAGCTTTACGGAGTTTGAGAGAATCGGTTGCATTATGTTTTTCATAATTTTCTTACAAGAAAAGAGCTTTTGGGGGTATGAGAGACTCGGTTGCCTGATTCCGTGTGGTTTTTCTTTACTTGGTGCCAACAAAAACAAAATTTTTGTGTTAAATAAGTAGTTCTTGTATCTTTTAAAAGAGCTTTACGGGGTTTGAGAGACTCGGTTGCCTGACTCCGTATGGTTTTTCTTTACTTGGTGCCCATTAAAAACGAAATTTTTGTGTTAAATAAGTAGTTCTTGTATCTTTTAAAAGAGCTTTAAGGGGTTTGAGAGACTCTGTTGCATGATTCCGTGTGGTTTTTTCTTTACTTGGTGCCCATTAAAAACGAAATTTTTGTGTTAAATAAGTAGTTCTTGTATCTTTTAAAAGAGCTTTACGGGGTTTGAGAGACTCTGTTGCCTGATTCCGTGTGGTTTTTCTTTACTTATTGCTCATTAAAAACGAAATTTGTGTGTTAAATAAGTAGTTCTTGTATCTTTTAAAAGAGCTTTATAGATTTTAAGAGACTCGGTTGCATTGTATTTTCCGTAATTTTCTTACAAGAAACTAGAGTTTACGGCCGAAAACCCTTATTACCTCAGATTTTATAGAAATGGTTTTATTTTTCGATCTGAAAATAGACTAAAGTTTCAGATTTCAACCAGAGAATTGTATTTTCCATAATTTTCTTACATCTTTGGAAATCATTAACGATAACAAACATGTTTTCAACCAGGTGGGTTTTTTAAAACACATTCAGCATGAGGTGCGCTATTTTTTTTTTATCATGAACCCTTTAGAGACCAATTTGATAGCGGGTGTTTACAACTAAGGGGGAAACTGGCCCGACCAAAGAGTATTTATATTCTTGTCACTTTTCGCTCCCCAAATTTTTCAAAGCTGTTGTTTAAACCTACGGGAAAACTGGTCCGATCAAAGAGTATTTATATTCTTGTCACTTTTCGTTCCCCCAATTTTTCAAAGTGGTTTTTTACAACTAAGAGGAATGGCAGAAGGATGTATTAGCGAAGTTACAGTGGAGGGCAAGTTGCTAGCGGAAAACCCGTGTGGATGAGTTGAAATAAAAATTTTTAACAATAAATGACTGAAAAGGGTTTTGGGGGAGATGGGTTGATTGGCAGAAGGATGTATTAGTGAAGTTATAGTGGAGGGCAAGTTGCTAGAGAAAAACCAGTATGGATGAGTTGAAAGAAATTTTTTTTAACAAGAAATGACTGAAAAGTATTTAATTGGCAGAAGGATGTATTAGCGAAGTTATAGTGGAGGGCGAGTTGCTAGCGTAAAACCCGTGTGAATGAGTTGAAATAAAATATTTTTAACAATAAATGACTGAAAAGGGTTTTGGGGGAGAGGGGTTGATTGGCAGAAGGATGTATTAGCGTAGTTATAGTGGAGGGCGAGTTGCTAGTGAAAAACCCGTATGGATGAGTTGAAATAAAAAAATTTAACAAGAAATGGCTGAAAAGTGTTTTGGGGGAGATGGGTTGATTGGCAGAGGGATGTATTAGCGAAGTTATAGTGGAGGGCAAGGTGCTAGCGTAAAATCTAAGCTAATATGGGTTTTTGACTGTAAACTCTAGTTTTTTCTAAGAAAATTATGGAAAATACAATTTGATGGTTCATAGGTGAAACTTAAGTCCAGGTATAAATCGAAAAATAAACCATTTCCGTAGAATCTGAGCTAATAAGGGTTTTTGACCATAAACTCTAGTTTCCTGTAAGAAAATTAGGGGAAATACAATTCTCTCGTTCAAATGTGAAACTTAGGTCCATTCTCTGGTTCAAATGTAAAACTTAAGTCCAGTTTTGGATACTCATAATAATGAGGACTGATGGTTCTAATTCAATATTTTTTTTCCATAAAAACGAACTATTTTTTTTTAAACTTCGAAATTATTCATCTTTATTTTTTTTTTGTGTGTATCTTAAAATGACAAAATGTGCTTACGGCTCTAACAATTGTACTCTGTGATTGGTCAGAGACACAATGTGGCTTTCCCACTGGTATTCTATGTCCGGATATCGACACTACCTAGTCTATTACATGTATTAAAGCAGTATTTTTTACGCAGTGGAACGATAAACACATAAGTCATATCTTTTTAAAAAGTGAAGATGGAGCATTTTAATAAAGTGTGTTCACATGTCAATGTTATTGTAGCATTGAATGCTGACAAGGAAAAGTATTTAAACTATGAAACAAGTAAAGATGATAGCACTATTGGAAATGTATGTGTGCATTGTCATGACAGTAAGGAATTTAATTTCTTTGGAGTACCAAAAAAAATTCAACTCTTCTTATGGTGGATATGCAAGAGTGAGATATCCAGAGATGATAGCACTCAAAGAAAATGCCAACATAAAAATAATAGTCAATGAAGAGGGACATCTTCTTGCCAGTGCTTGTGGTAACATGTTACGTCTTGTTGCACCCCATCGTCAACTTTCGGGTAATAGCATTCAACGGAAGATCAAAAGAAGACATGCATACTCTTCTACTAATATCATAAACCATATCTTATCGACGTACCGAAACTGTTACCTTTGTAAAAATCATGTTGTAATAGACAGTGAAATTGCCGGAAAAATAAAAAGGGCACTGGCAGAAAATATCACTAAGGAATATAAAGATGAATCGATGAAAAACAAAGTGCCAGCAAACGTCACTACCATTAATCAAACAATTGATGAACCAAATAATAGCAAAGATGAAGTGCATATTGAACATGTGGATGACCCCCCATTAGAAATGTGTTCACATGCTAGTATTATTGTAGCATTGAATGCTAACAAGGAGAAGTATTTGAACTAGGAAACAAGTACAAGTGGTAGCACTATCGGAAACGTATGCATGCATTGTCATGACACTATGGAATTAAATTTCTTTGGAATACCAAAAAATTCAAGTATACAAATGGTGGATATGCAAAAGTATCATTTCCAGAGATGTTAGTACTCAAAGAGAATGCCAACATAAAAATAATAGTTGATGAAGAGGGGTATCTTCCTGCTCGTGCTATAGATAACATGCTACTTATTGATAGAACCATTCTTTGGCTTACAGGTATTAGCATTCAAATGAAAGCAAAGAGGAAAAGAAAGGCCTACTCTGCTACTAATATCGTAAACCATATCTTTTCTACGTGCCGAAACTGTTACCTGTGTAAAAATATTGTGATAATAGACAGTGAAATTGCCAGAAAAATAAAATGGGCATTTTCAGAAAAAATCACTATGGAATATAAAGATGAAACGATGAAAAACAAAGCAACAGCAAACGTTAATGACATTGATCAAACAGTCAATGAATCAAATAATACCAAAGACGAAAAGCATATTGAGCCTGTTCATGAGACACCAGTAAAAATTGTTTATGATTCAAAATGGAATAATGATTATTCTACTGATTACGAACTAAGAGAAGACAATAACTATAATATCAAGAGAGAACATGGTGAACTAATTTATGGAACAGATTCAAAATGTCCAAAGTTAATCATTGATATTAGTAATGTATTATAATATATTTTTGTATCAATATTTTACTTAACATTATTTCATTAAAAATGTTATATTTTTATGTATTCATTATCTTTTAGAGTAAGGTAACATATCAAGCGTTTAGAATGTCTATTAAAACATAGACGATGTAAGAAAAGGGATTTGCGCACATCTATTGTCAGACACATGGGATAACATTGTCAAAATCTAGGTATCAGAATGAAAAAATTGTAGGTAAGTAAGTAAGCAAGTAAGTAAGTAAGTAACGAAGTAAGTAAGTAAGTAAGTAACAAACTCTTTCTTGAATTCACCTCTTGGATACACAATACAGAAATTTACATGCACACAGAGACAACACACACACACACACACACACACACACACACACACACACACACACACACACACACACACACACACACACACACACACACACACACACACACACACACACACACACACACACACACACACACACACACACACACACACACACACACACACACACACACACACACACACACACACACACACACACACACACACACACACACACACACACACACACACACACACACACACACACACACACACACACACACACACACACACACACACACACACACACACACACACACACACACACACACACACACACACACACACACACACACACACACACACACACACACACACACACACACACACACACACACACACACACACACACACACACACACACACACACACACACACACACACACACACACACACACACACACACACACACACACACACACACACACACACACACACACACACACACACACACACACACACACACACACACACACACACACACACACACACACACACACACACACACACACACACACACACACACACACACACACACACACACACACACACACACACACACACACACACACACACACACACACACACACACACACACACACACACACACACACACACACACACACACACACACACACACACACACACACACACACACACACACACACACACACACACACACACACACACACACACACACACACACACACACACACACACACACACACACACACACACACACACACACACACACACGCACGACACACACACAGAGACGACACACACACACAGACGACAACACACACACACAGAGAGAAGACACACGCACAGAGACGACACGCATACAGAGACAACACACACACACACACACACACAAACACAATACACACATAGCGACGACACACACACAGAGACGACACACACACACAGAGAAGACACACGCACAGAGACGACACACACACACACACAGACAGATGACACAAACACAGAGATGACACACATACACACAGAGAGACGAGACACACACACACACAGAAACGACAAACACACATAGAGATGACACACATACAAAGAGATGACACACACACACAGAGAGACGATACACGCACAGAGAGGACACACAAACACAAGGACAACAAGCACAGAGAACGACACACACACAGAGACACCAACACACACAAACAGAGACGAAACAAACATTGCGACGAAACATGCACAAAAAAGACACACACACACAGAGAACGCACACGCACAGAGATGACACACACACACACTCACACAGAGACGACACACACACAGATATGACAAACACACAGAGAGACGAGACACACACGCACATAGAAACGACAAAACACACATAGAGACGACACACACACACACACACACAGAGAGGACACACACACACACAGATATGAAACACACATAGAGACGATACACGCACAGAGAGGACACACACACAAAGACAACAAGCACAGAGACAACACTCACACAGAGACAACACACCTAAACAGACTACACACACATAGCGACGACACACGCACAGAGATGACACACACACAGAGACGCCCACACACAGAGAGAAGATCCAAGCACAGAGACTACACACACACACAGGGACGACACACACACAGAGATGACCCACACACACACACACACAGACGAAACACGCATAGAGAAAACACACACACAGAGACAACACACACACACACACACAGAGAGAGACAAAACCCACACAGAGACGACACACACACACACAGATACGACACACACACAGAGATGACACACACACACAGAGACGACCAACTCAAAGTGAGGACTTATACAAAGAGACGACACACGCACAGAGATGACAAACACACATAGACGAGACACATAGAAGAGAGAGGCGACACACACACACACACAGAGAGGACAATCACACAGAGAAAGCACACACAGAGAGATGACACACACACAGATACAAAACACAAAAAAAGACGACACATGCACAGAGACGACAAACATACAAAGAATACACAAAAACAGAGACGACAAACCCACAGAGATGACACACACATAGAGACGAGACACGCACAGACACGACACACAAACATAGTGATAGTGAGAGAGATATCCAAAAGTTGGGTTGATCTAGGTTCACTTAGAGTGGCGCGCCACTCTAAGTGAACCTAGATCAACGCAACTTTTTGGACATATCTCTCACTATCACTATGTTTGTGTGTCACGTCTGTGCGTGTCTCGTCTCTTTGTGTGTGTCATCTCTGTAGGTGTGTCGTCTCCGTTTTTATGTGTTCTGTGTATGTTTGTCGTCTCTGTGCGTGTGTCGTCTCTTTGTGTGTTTCGTATCTGTGTGTGTGTGTCATCTTTTTTTGTGTGCTTTCTCTGTGTGCTTGTCGTCTCTCTCTGTGTGTGTGTGTGTCGTCTCTCTTTCTATGTGTCTCGTCTCTGTGTGTTTGTCATCTCTGTGCGTGTGTCGTCTCTATGTGTAAGTCCTCACTTTGAGTTGGTCTTCTCAGTATGTCTGTGTCGTCTCTGTGTGTGTGTCGTGACTGTGTTTGTGTGTTTTGTCTCTGTGTGGGTTTTGTCTCTCTGTGTGTGTATGTGTGTATGTTGTCTCTGTGTGTGTGTTGTCTCTATGCGTGTTTCGTCTCTCTCTGTGTGTGTGTGTGTGTGTCATCTCTGTGTGTGTGTCGTCCCTGTGTGTTTGTGTCGTCTCTGTGCATGTGTCTTCTCTCTGTGTGTTGTCGTCTCTGTGTGTGTGTCATCTCTGTGCGTGTGTCGTCGCTATGTGTGTGTCGTTTCTGTGTGTGTGTTGTCTCTGTGTGTGTGTTGTATCTGTGATTGTTGTATTTGTGTGTGTTTCCTATCTGTGCGTGTATCATCTCTATGTGTGTTTCGTATATGTGTGTGTGTGTGTGTCGTCTCTTTGTGTGTGTGTGTGTGTATGTCGTCTCTATGTGTGTTGTGTCGTTTCTATGTGCGTGTGTGTCTCGTATCTCTCTGTGTGTGTCATCTCTGTGTTTGTGTCGTCTCTGTGTAAGTGTGTTTGTGTGTGTCGTCTCTGTGCGTGTGTCTTCTCTCTGTGTGTGTGTCGTTTTTGTGAGTTTGTCGTCGCTATGTGTGTGTCTTCTGTGTGTGTGTGTTTGTTTGTTGTCTCTGTGTGTGTGTCGTTCTTTGTGCTTGTTGTCTTTGTGTTTGTGTCCTCTCTGTGCGTGTATAGTCTCTATGTGTGTTTCGTATCTGTGTGTGTGTCATCTCTTTGTTTGTGTGTCGTCTCTATGTGTGTTTGTCGTTTCTGTGTGTGTGTGTGTGTCTCTTCTCTCTGTGTGTATGCGTTTCATCTCTGTGTGTCTGTCTACTCTGTGTGTGTGTGTGTCGTCTCTGTTTGTGTTTCGTCGCTCTGTGTGCGTGTCTTCGCTATGCGTGTGTTTTCACAATGTGTGTGTCGGTTCTGTGTGTGTGTGTTGTCTGTGTGTGAGTGTATCTTCCCTTTTAGTGTGTTTAGTCTGTGTGTGTGTGTCGTCTCTGTGTATGTGTCGTCGCCATGTGTGTGTCGCCTCTGTGTTTGTGTGTATGTGTATGTGTGTGTGTGTGTGTTTGTGTGTGTGTGTTTGTGGGTTGTCTCTGCGTGCATGTAAATTTCTGTATTGTATATCAAAGAGGTGAATTCAAGAAAGAGTTTGTTACTTACTTAATTACTTACTTCGTTACTTACTTACTTACTTGCTTACTTACTTACCTACGATTTTTTCATTCTGATAGCTAGATTTTGACAATGTTATCCCATGTGTCTGACAATAGATGTGTGCAAATTCCTTTTCTTACATCGTCGATGTTTTAATAGACATTCTAAACGCTTGATATGTTAGCTTACTCTAAAAAATAATGAACACATAACAATGTAATATTTCTAATGAAATAATGTTATGTAGAATATTAATACAAAAATAGATTATGATACATTATTAATATCAATGATTAACTTTGGACATTTTGAATCTGTTCCATAAAATAGTTCACCATGTTCTCTCTTGATATTGTAGTTATTGTCTTCTCTTAGTTCGTAATCAGTAGAATAATCATTATTCCATTTTGAATCATGCACAAATTTTAATGGTGTCTCATGAACAGGCTCAATATACTTTTCTTCTTTGCTATTATTTTATTCCTTGACTGTTTGACCAATGCCAGTAACGTTTGCTGGTGCTTTGTTTTTCATCGTTTCATCTTTATATTCCATAGTGATATTTTCTGAAAATGCCCATTTTATTTTTCTGGCAATTTCACTGTCTATTATCACAATTTTTTTACACAGGTAACAGTGTCGGCACATAGAAAAGATATGGTTTACGATATCACTAGCAGAGTAGTCCTTTCTTTTCCTCTTTGCTTTCATTTGAATGCTAGAAAGACGACGAATGGTTCTATCAATAGGTAGCATGTTACCTATAGCACTAGCATGGAGATAACACTCTTCATCAACTATTATTTTTATTGTGGCATTCTCTTTGAGTACTACAATCTCTGGAAATGATACTTTCGCATATCCACCATTTGTATAATTGAATTTTTTTGGTATTCTAAAGAAATTTAATTCCATAGTGTCATGACAATGCATGCATACGTTTCCGATAGTGCTACCACTTGTACTTGTTTAATAGTTCAAATACTTCTCCTTGTTAGCATTCAATACTACAATAATACTAGCATGTGAACACATTTCTAATGGCGGGTCATCCACATGTGCAATATGCACTTCATCTTTGCTATTATTTGGTTCATTAATTGTTTGATTAATGGTAGTGAAGTTTGCTGGCACTTTGTTTTTCATCGATTCATCTTTATATTCCTTAGTGATATTTTCTGCAAATGCCCTTTTTATTTTTCCGGCAATTTCACTGTTTATTACAACATGATTTTTACAAAGGTAACAGTTTCGGCACTTCGATAAGATATGGTTTATGATATTAGTAGAAGAGTATGCATGTCTTCTTTTGATCTTCCGTTGAATGCTAATACTCGAAAGTTGACGAAGGGATGCAACAAGAGGTAACATTTTACCATAAGCACTGGCAAGAACGTGTCCCTCTTCATCAACTATTATTTTTATTTTGGCATTTTCTTTGAGTGCTATCATCTCTGGATATCTCACTCTTGCATATCCACCATAAGAAGAGTTGAATTTTTTCGGTACTCCAAAGAAATTAAGTTCCTTACTGTCATGACAATGCACACATACATTTCCAATGGTGCTATCATTTTTACTTGCTTCATAGTTTAAATACTTCTCCTTGTCAGCATTCAATGCTACAATAACATTGACATGTGAACACACTTTATTAAAATGCTCCATCTTCACTTTTTTAAAAGATATGACTTGTGTGTTTATCATTCCACTGCGTAAAAAATACTGATTTAATACATGTAATAGACTAGGTAGTGTCGATATCTGGACATAGAATACCAGTGGGAAAGCCACATTGTGTCTGTGACCAATCACAGAGTAAAATTGTTAGAGCCGTAATCATATTTTGTCATTTTAAGATACGTACAAAAAAAAATAAAGTTGAATGATTTAGAAGTTTAAAAAAAAAATAGTTTGTTTTTATGAAAAAAATATTGAATTAGAACCATCAGTCTTCATTATTATGAGTATCCAAAACTGGACTTAAGTTTTACATTTGAGCCAGAGAATAGATCTAAGTTTCACATTTGGACGAGGGAATTGTATTTCCCCTAATTTACTTACAGGAAACTATAGTTTATGGTCAAAAACCCTTATAAGCTTAGATTATACATAAATTGTTTATTTTTCGATCTATACCTGGACTTAAGTTTCACCTATGAACCAACGAATTGTATTTTCCATAATTTTCTTACAAAAAACTAGAGTTTACGGTCAAAAACCCTTATTAGCTTAGATTTTACGCTAGCAACTTGCCCTCCACTATAACTTCGCTAATACATCCTTCTGCCAATCAAGCCATCTCCCCCAAAACACTTTTTCGCCATTTCTTGTTAATTTTTTTTATTTCAACTCATCCACACGGGTTTTTCGCTAGCAACTCGCCCTCCACTATAACTTCGCTAATACATCCTTCTGCCAATCAACCAATCTCCCCCAAAACCCTAATCAGTCATTTATTGTTAAAATTTTTTTATTTCAACTCATTCACACGGGTTTTTCGCTAGCAACTCGCCCTCCACTATAACTTCGCTAATACATCCTTCTGCCAATTAAACACTTTTCAGTCATTTCTAGTTAAAATAAATTTCTTTCAACTCATCCACATGGGTTTTTCGCTAGCAACTCGCCCTCCACTATAACTTCACTAATACATCCTTCTGGTAATCAACCCATCTCCCCCAAAACACTTTTCAATCATTTCTTTTTAAAATTTTTTATTTCAACTCATTCACATGGGTTTTTCGCTAGCAACTTGCCCTCCACTGTAACTTCGCTAATACATCCTTCTGCCATTCATCTTAGTTGTAAAAACCCACTTTTAAAAATTGAGGGAACCAAAAATGACAAGAATATAAATACTCTTTGTTCGGGCCAGTTTCCCCCTTAGTTGTAGATACCCGTTTTGAAAATTTGAGGAGGTGAAAAGTGTCAAAAATGTAAATACCTTTTGGTCGGGCCAGTTTCCTCCTTAGTTGTAAACGCCCACTATCAAATTGGTCTCTAAAGGGTTCATGATAAAAAAAATAGCGCTCGCCATACTGAATGTGTTTTAAAAAACGCATCTGGTCGAAAACATGTTTGTTAGCGTTAAAGATTTCCAAAGATGTAAGAAAATTATGGAAAATACAATTCTCTGGTTCAAATCTGAAACTTTAGTCTATTTTCAGAAAGAAAAATAAAACCATTTCTATAAAATCTGAGCTAATAAGGGCTTTTGGCCGTAAACTCTAGTTTCTTGTAAGAAAATTATGGAAAATACAATGCAACCGAGTCTCTTAAACTCCGTAAAGCTCTTTTAAAAGATACAAGAACTACTTACTTAACACAAAAATTTCGTTCTTAATGGGCACCAAGTAAAGAAAAACCACACGGAATCAGGCAACAGAGTCTCTCAAACTCTGTATAGCTATTTTAAAAGATATAACAACTACTTATTTAACACAAAAATTTCGTTTTTAATGGGCACCAAGTAAAGAAAAAACCACACGGAATCAGGCAACAGAGTCTCTCAAACCCCGTAAAGCTCTTTTAAAAGATACAAGAACTACTTATTTAACAAAAAAATTTCGTTTTTAATTGGCACCAAGTAAAGAAAACCCATACGGAATCAGGCAACCGAGTCTCTTAAACCCCGTAAAGCTATTTTAAAAGAACAAGAACTACGTATCTAACAAAAAAATTTAGTTTTTAATGGGCACCAAGTAAAGAAAAAACCACACGGAATCATGCAACAGAGTCTCTCAAACCCCGTAAAGCTCTTTTAAAAGATACAAGAACTACTTATTTAACAAAAAAATTTCGTTTTTAATGGGCACCAAGTAAAGAAAAACTATACGGAATCAGGCAACCGAGTCTCTCAAACCCCGTAAAGCTCTTTTAAAAGATACAAGAACTACTTATTTAACACAAAAATTTTGTTTTTAATCGGCACCAAGTAAAGAAAAACCACACGGAATCAGACAACCGAGTCTCTCAAACCCCATAAAGCTCGTTTCTTGTAAGAAAATTATGGAAATTAAAATGCAACCGAGTCTCTCAAACCCCGTAAAGCTCTTTTAAAAGATACAAGAACTACTTATTTAACACAAAAATTTCGTTTTTAATGGCCAGCAAGTAAAGAAAAACAACACGGAATAAGGCAACAGAGTCTCTCAAGCCCCGTAAAGCTCTTATAAAAGATACAAGAACTACTTATTTAACACAAAAATTTCGTTTTTAATGGGCAACAAATAAATAAAAACCACACGAAATCAGGAAACCATGTCTATCAAACCTCGTAAAGCTATATCAAAAGATACAGGAACTACTTATTTAACACAAAAATTTTTTTTTTAATGGGTACCAAGTAAAGAAACACCACACGGAATCAGGCAACTGAGTCTCTCAAACCCAATAAAGCTCTATTAAAAGATACAAGAACTACTTATTTACAACCAAAATTTCGTTTTTAATGAACACTAAGTTAAGCAAAACCACACGAAATCAGGCAACAGAGTCTCTTAAATCCTGTAAAGCTCTTTTAAAAGATACAGGAACTACTTATTTAACACAAAAATTTCGTTTTTAATGGGCACCAAGTAAAGAAAAACCACACGGAATCTGGCAACAGAGTCTCTCAAACCCCATAAAGCTCTTTTAAAAGATACGAAAACTACTTATTTAACACAAAATTTCGTTTTTAATTGGCACCAAGTAAAGAAGTATTTTTGGTTTTCCCTCCAAAATTGACCCCCCCCCTCCCCCTGCCCTCAGAAATGGGGGAACGAAGGGGTTCTGAGACTTCCCCTTGAGGCGGATCGCCTTTATTTTAAATTGTTTGTATTTTTGGTTTTCCCTCCAAAATTGACCCCCACCCTGCCCTCAGAAATGGATGAAGGAGGGGCCTCTGAGCCTTGCCCTTGAGGTAGATCCCATTTATTTTAGATTCTGAGTATTTTTGGTTTTCCCTCCAAAATTGAACCCCCCGTCCCTGCCCGCAGAAATGGGGGAACAAAGGGCCTCTGAGCCTTCCCCTTGAGGCAGATACCTTTTATTTTCGTTTCTGAGTATTTTTGATTTTCCCTCCAAAATTGACCCCCCCCCTCCCCTGCCCTCAGAAATGGGGGAACGAAGGGCCTCTGAGCATTCCCCTTGAGGCAGATCCCATTTATTTTCGATTCTGAGTATTTTTGGTTTCCCCCCCAAAATTGACCACCCCTTCCTTGCCCTCAGAAATGGGGTAACGAAGGGCCTCTGAGCCTTCCCCTTGAGGCAGATCCCATTTATTTTTGATTCTGAGTATTTTTGTTTGTCCTTCCAAAATTGACCCCCTCCCACCCCTGCCCTCAGAAATGAGGGAAAGAAGGACCTCTTAGTCTAACCCGTAAGGCATATAACATTTATTTTTGATCCTGAGTATTTTTGATTTTCCCTCCAAAATTGACGCATCGGAGAGGTAAGGCTAGGTCAACTCACAATGTCATTCTATCGTCATGAGCCATTTTCATAGACTGATGATGTTTCAAACTTATAACAAATTACCTGAGTTAACAACCACTTCGGGGTTACCTTAACTGTTAATCAGTTTAATCCTTTTTTTCTCCACCTTCATACAATCAAATCACTAATTAGAATCATTCACACTTCTATTATTCAAAACATTAATTACTATCCTTCATAGTGTCCAAATTGCGAATTCCTTATCCCTTTTTGCAAAAATGTCAAATACTCACTGTCTTTGAAAAACTAAACCAGACTATACCCACCAAACCAGACTATACCCACCAAACCAGATTATACCCACCAAACCAGCCATGGGTTTTCTTGCGCAATTCATGTGTAATTGCATGTAAGTTTCGTGGTGCCTATTGCCTCAGGTGTAAGTTTCCATGTAGGGTTCGTATCTATTACATTTTTGAGCATATTCTTGTAGGATTGAATGTAGGGTTCGCGGTAATTAATACGATACTACTGTCTCTGTTACTTTTTTTCGAGTCGAAATAAAATTTCTGAGGGCTGGGGGTCAAACACGATACCCTCCAGGCCTTGACTAATGATGGACTAATACCGGGGATCCTTGCATCAACCTCACCTGAATGCATAGCGGCAATTGTTTATTGTATTTGAAGGCTTTAAAGGCCCTTAAGTATGACTTTTTTCAATTGTGTCAGTTTCTTTTGTTTTTGTATATGGCTTTATCTGCTTGGAAATAAACGTACTTTTCTATATGTGTTTTTAATGTAAGCGTGGGCTAGATGTTTTCAAGACGGTGGACTGTAAGTATATAGTATAATAGTATGTACAAAGTATAAGTATAGTATAATAGTATAGTATATAGTATATAGTATAAGTATATAGGCTAGTTCAGCTTTTCCAACCTTTAAGATTAGAATGATACAAATATTATGCTTCACTGCCCTTCCAATCCAGCGTAGGGCTAAGAAAATATAACTTTGATATCAATAGATATATTAAAGGAATTAGCTTACTGTGCTAATCCTAAATATATTATTTTCATTAAGTTTAATCTTACACATCAAAGGCTATGAGCCTGAGAAAATTTGACTGGTTTTTGAAAGTGGGGAAAACAACCCCTTAAAGTCAAAGATTCTTAGTGAAAATCGTACCATCAGATTTAACATATCAAAGAATTACACTGTAGCGGTTTCAAGCTCATATTTACAAAAATGTGGAATTTTGTAATTTTTTTCCAGAAGAAAGATTACGGGTGCTTGTTTATTTGTTCGTTTGTTTGTTTTTCCAAAGGACAATCGTATCAACTCAGTGATCCTAGAATATCGGGAGAGGGCTCATTCGAATTATAATTTCTAGTAGCCTTTTCAAGTTACCAAAAAAACTAGAGGGCAACTATGCCCGTTCCCACACCCCTTTAATTCTCAAAACCATCCGATAAAAATTTTAAGATAGCCATTTCGTCTTTTATAGTTGAAAGGCCGAATAACTATGCCTTTGGAAATAACATGAGCCCTCACAGCCCCTGGGGAAAGGTATCTAAGATATAAAATTTGCCCATCGTTTACATATAGTATTTGTTATTGGAAAATATGCAGACATTTTTTAGGTTGGGGAGTACGACTTTTCTGATAGGTGTTTTTTCAACGAGAGAATTTTCCATGGGGAAATTTATCACTGGGGGAATTTGCCAGAATTCCTATCCGAAATTCTTCTATTGTCTTGCTTTTTCTTTGCCGACTCAATTTTACGCGTGGATATATTAAGGATAATGGTCCGGAGTATATTTTCACCAGGATTAAATTGTCTAGAGGATATACCCATGGGGAGGAGGAATTTATTCGTGGAAGTGGAGCCAGATTTCCTGGCATTATTTAAAACAAGATCAGAAATTAAATTAAAAAAAAACAAAATTTTTTATTTTCAACTGAAAGTAAGAAGCAACATTAAAACTGAAAACAAACATAAATTATTACGTGTATGAGGGAGTTGCCTCCTCTTCAACAGCTCGCTCTTTACGCTAAAGTTTGAATTTTGTCCTATTTCTTTAAGAACGACTTCTGAAACACAAGGTTCATCTAATTAGAACAATAAAAAGTTTTTTTTTAAAGCGCTAAAAAGCTTTAGCGTAAAGCGTGAGGTGTTGAGGAGGAGGCAATACCCCTCATATATGGAAAAAGTTCTGTTTGTTTTAAGATTTATTGGTGCTTCTTACTTTCAGTTGAAAAAACTATTTTTTTTTTTAATTTAATAAATCTTAAGAATAATACTCTTATCTTCATGGTATCCTGTTGGCTCACAGCTTCGCTGATATGCATGGATAGCAAACAGTACGAAAACATCGTTATCAATATGGTTTTGGATAGGATTTAAAATATTTATGTTAATGCTTTTGTTTTATGGGGAATTGGTATAGGAATTATAATTGCAATTGTGTTGTTATTGGAGTACAAAGAAACATTTAAAGAAATCGAACTTACAGAAACTTAGTAGAAAAGAAAGTTAAAGCCAGCAGAAATTACTACCAACAGGAGTTTGGCTACTGCGCAGCCACCCCCCCCCTGTCAAACGTACAAAGGCTTCGTCCCCTGGTGTCGTGAATCGGTACAATCGATTTTAGTTTCAAGTTTTTTCTTAGCGCAATCCACTCGGCCCAGGGAAATTGGGATATAATTTTTAGGCCGACTTGAGAAAAAAGTACTTTGCCCATTTGGGGGTATCACAAATCTTTTGGCCCGGGCTAATCAAAAATATTGGTAGTGCTGTAAATCGTTTTGTTTTAGTTTCATCAAAACCTTTCAGAATCCCAGCCGAAATTCTGATGCTTTTCCTGGTAAATTTGCTTTCTGATCCTTTTCCTGATAAATCAAAATTGTTTTTCTGTTCTCTATACCTTTGACTTCGGGACCTTCAGGTATATATTTAAACTAAATTTTATGGATACAAGCTTACCAATTTTTTTTTCTATTTTATTTTATGCACTGGGGTACCTTTGACCCACGTAATTATGAAAGCAAATTCTATGACTTTAGAAAACAAGCAGTTTTTTGGCTTGTTTTTAAGCTAAAAATTGTTTGTTTGTTTGTTTCGTATATCAGTTTTAAATCGGCCAGAAACGAGCGGTTTGGTCACCTTTTTTCGAACCCACTCACCCGGTCCTCTGTTCCAGTAAGAATGTGATGCTCCCTTGGACCATGGAATGATCCTTAGGTTTTCAATCCGATTTTACAGGCAAGTCTCAATACCAAATATGTCCACTTTTTTCTGCTAAAAACGTTTCTGTCATCAATTGGGAATTGCATAACTTAGGGTTGTGTAATTGAGCCGACTGGGTTCTGTAATCCCGGAGGTATATTCATTAAATCCAATTGGCCCAGGGACTAACGAATGTAGTTTTCAAATTGGTCAGAGATAAAAGTTATTTTCGGCCTGGTTTTTGCCCCCCCCTAATGCCCATCTCAAGAAAAAGTTGAGGATTTCTTGGAACAGGGAACGGTACCTAAATGTTTCAAGCCGACTTGAAAGCCAAGACTAAACAGACTCACGTTTTTTAGCTAAACCCAGTGCTTCCATTTCTACTATATTTTAGAGTAGATTACTTTATTGTAAATGTTTCTCCACTAATATTTTTAGACCTACTTTAGTACTTTATTTCTGCTTTAAATATGGATTTTCAATTTTTTTCCTTGCCGAGCTTATGGACTTTTGTTTCGGAAAAAGGAATTTTGGATACAACGGCGGGATTTCGGCAAAAGCGATTGAGAAACGTTCTATTTTTTGTCAGACTTGGATAGATCCGCGAAATTTGAAACAAATAACTAACGGGGAAGGACTGGAGGTTTGATTTTTGGAATTGGGTGGCATCCATCAGGACGCCAAGTTGAGTGCTAAAATTCAGTAGCCTTCTTCATGTCATTCGGTTTGTTTTTGGACTTCCCTGCTCAAATTTTGTTGTGGAAAGACTTTTTCAGCATTCTGAAAACAGTAAAAAATGAAAGGAGGAATGGGCTTAAAAACATAACTTTGGCTGCGCCGATTTCTGTCAAGTATGGGATGAAGCGTAAAGGCCCCCTTACGATCAACGAGAGTTCAAAGAAAAAAAAATGAAGTCCGTGAAATCAGATGTGACTGCGTCCGAATAGGTCACTTTTTTAGGCATTGGGAAAGATGATGGGGATGGCAGTGGCAACGCTGACTCGCGGTATTAATCTTAGTATTTGGTGTTTTCTCTTAAATCTTATTATTTGGTAATTCTCATTAAATTTTCCTGAATACAAATTAAAGTACTTCTACATTTGGCTATTTCTGGAAAACTGGGAGGCAGGTAGCAGTCTAAACTAGTTATAATCGAATCATAGGCTGCGCGATGGCGCTGCCTAAGTAAAGAACGATGTGGGCACAATGTATTTTTTTTCCTTTCTCCATACCCGGGCACTTCGTATCGAAGGAATTGTCGTAGAAACTTCAAAAAGGGCTCATTCAATTAAAAATTGGAGTTGCTAGTGCCCTTTTTAATAGTCGAAAGTGATTGGAGGGCAACTATCCCCCCCGCCCATCATTCCCCCAAACACATCCAATCAACATTTTGAGATATCCATTTTGCTCAGCGTAGTTGATTTCCACATAGAAAATATGTTTTTGAGGAGGATACTCCCCCACAACCCTTGGGGCAAGGATTTTAAGTTATGCCCTGGGGGTATATAAGGTTTTTATAGAAGGTGTTGTCGTAGAAACTTCAAAAAAGGCTCATTCTATTGGAAATTCAAATGGCTGATGCCCTTTTTAAGTCAAAAGTGATTTGAGGGCAACTAGCCCCCCACTCCCTTCAGTTCCCCAAACACGTCCAATGAAGATTTTGTGATATCCATTTTGTTCAGAGTGGTTGATTTCCACATAGAAAATATGTTTTTGAGGAGGACACTCCCCCATAACAGTCGGGGCAAGGGTTTTAAGTTATGCCCTGGGGGCATATAAGGTTTTTATAGAAGGCATTGTCATAGAAACTTCAAAAAAGGCTCAATCAATTGGAAATTCAAAGGGCTACTGCCCTTTTTCATAGTCGAAAGTGATTGGAGGGCAAGTAGCCTCCCCCTCTACGCCCAACATTCCCCCAAACACATCCAATCAAAATTTTGATACAGCCATTTTGTTCAGCGCAGTTGCTTTCCAGATAGAAAATATGTTTTTGAGGAGGAAAGTTCCCCACACCCCTCGGGGCAAGGGTTTTACATTATGCCCAGAGGGCATATAAGAACGATGTTGGCATAATGTATCATTTATTTTTTTTTTCCTTTAGAGCAGGGCACTTCGTATCTAAGAAGTTGTCGTAGAAATTTCGAAAAGGGCTAATTCAATTGGAAATTGGAGTGGCTTGTGCCCTTTTCAATAGTCGAAAGTGATTGGAAGGCAACTAACTCCCCTTCCACGCCCAACATTTTACCAAAAACATCCAATCAAAATTTTGAGATAGCTATATTGTTAAGCTTAGTTGATTACCACGTAGAAAATATGTTTTCGAGGTGAAAAATCTCCCACATCCTTCAAGGCGCGAACGGTAAGGTTTACCCTGGGGAAATGTGAGGTTTTATAAGCAGGTATTGTCATAAAAACATCAAAATACGCGACGTCGATAGGAAATTCAATGGACTAGTGCCCTTTTTAATAGTCGAAAGTGATTCGAGGGCAACTAGCCCCCCCCCCAACGCCCATAATTCCCCCAAACACATCCAATCAAACTTTTGAGATAGCCATTTTGTTCAGCATAGTTGATTTCTAGATAGAAATTATGTTTTTGAGGAGAACACTCCCCCACAGCCTTCCGGGTAAGAGCTGTAAGTTATGCCCTGGGGGCATATAAGGTTTTTATAGAAGGTGTTGTCGTAGAAACTTCAAAAAAGGCCCATTCGATTGAAAATTCAAAGGGCTAGTGCCCTTTTTAATAGTCATTAGTGATTAGAGGGCAACTAACCCCCCTCTCACGCCCACCTTTTCCCCAAACGCATCAAATCAAAATTTTGAGATGGCCATTTTATTCAACATAGATTTAAGTTCTGTAAATTAGGTCTTTGAGGATGACAACCCCCTCACAGCCCTCAGGACAAGGGTTGTAAGTTATGGCCTGGGGGCATTGAAAGTTTTTATAGAAGGCGTTGTCGTAGAAGCTTCAAAAAGGGCTCATTCGATAAGAAATTGAAATGGCTAGTGGCCTTTCTAATAGTCGAAAGTAATTGGAAGGCAACTAACACCCCTTCCACGCCCAGCATTTCCCCAAACACACCCAATCAAAGTTTTGAGATAGCCATTTTGTTCCATGCAGTTAAAGTTCAGGAAATTATACTTTTGAGCAGAACACTCTCCCCACAGTTGTCAGGGCAAGGGTTATAAGTTATGCCCTGGGGGCATATAAGTTTCTATTGAAATCTTTGTCTTAGAAACTTGAAAAAGGGCTCATTCGATTGGAAATTTAAAGGCCTAGTGCCCTTTTTAATAGTCGAAAGTGATTTGAGGGCCACTAGCCCACCTCTCTCGCCCACCTTTTCCCCAAACACATCCAATAAACATTTTTAGATAGCCATTTTATTCAACGCAGTGAAAAGTTTTGGAAATTAGATCTTTAATGATGACAACCCATCCCCCCCCACAACTCTCCAGGCAAGGGTTGTAAGTTATGCCCTGGGAGCTTGTAAGGGTTTTTAGAAAGCGATGTTGTAAAAACATCAAAAATAGCTCATTTAATTTAAAATTTAAAGGGCTAGTGCCCTTTTAATAGTCGAAAGTGATTAAAGGGCAACTAACCCCCCTTAGACGCCCACCATTTCCCCAAACTGATCCAATCAAAATTTTGAGATATTCATTTTGTGCAACCTAGTCAAAAGTTCTGGAAATTAGGTCTTTTAGGATCATAACCCCATCAGAGCCATCAGTGCAAGGGTTGTAAGTTTGCCCTGGGGGCATATAAGGTTTATATAGAAAGTTGTTGTAGTTATTTCAAAAAGGGCTAATGTGATGGGAAATTGAAATTGCTCTTTTTTATAGTCGAAAGTGAGTGGAGAGTAATTAACCCTCCTCTCACGCCCTCCATTTCCCGAAACACATTCAATCAAAGTTTAGATATAGCCATTTTGTTCAACGTAGTTGAAAGTTCTGGAAATTATGTATTTAAGGATGAAACCCCCCCCCCAGAGTCCCCAGGGCAAAGGTTGTAAGTTATGCCCTGGGGGCATATAAGGTTTTCAATGATAGAGTTGTCGTAAAAACTTCAAAAGGGGCTCATTCAATTGGAAATTGAGAGGGCTAGTGCCGTGTTTAATAGTTGAAAGTAATTGGACGGTAACTAACCCCCCTCTCACGCCCACCATTCCCCCAAACACATCCAATCAAAATATTCAGATAACAATTTTGTTCAACGTAGTAGTAAATTCTGGAAATTAAGTCTTTGAGGATGAGAACCCCCCCAGGCCTCAGGGCGAGGGTTGTAAGTTATCCCCTGGGGGCATATAAGGTTTTTATTGAAAGCGCTGTCGTAGTAACTTCAAAAAGGCTCATTTGATTGGAAATTGAAAGGGCTAGTGCCTTTTTAATAGTTGAAAGTGATTGGAGAAATACATTTTGACAAAATTTTGAGAAAGCCATTCTGTTTGACGTAGTTGAAAGTTCTGGAAATTAGGTCTTAGAGGATGACAACCAGCCTCATAGCCCTTAGGATAAGAGTTTTAATTTATGCCCTGGAGGAATATAAGGTGTTTATAGGAAGTATTGTCGTAGAAACTCAAAAAAGGCTCATTCGATTGGAAATCAAAAGGCCTAGTGCCCTTTTTAATTGTCGAAAGGTATTTGAAGTTTGATATTTTTATATTAAAGATCGATGTGGGTATATTGTATTCTTTTTTTGTTGTTGTTGTTGTTTAGATCAGGGCACTTTGTATCGAAGTTGTTGTTGTAGGAACTTCGAAAAGGGCTCATTTGATTGAAAATAGAAAGGGCTGATGCCCTTTTGAGTAGTCAAAAGTGATTGGAGGGAAACTAATCCCCCTCCCACGCCCACTCTCCCATCTGACTTAATGTTTAAAAACTAAATGTTGCCATAAGATTTAATCAAAATGCACTGTGTTAATGCTAATTCCCAATAAGGCATCTCAGCAGTATCCCAAGAATGATTGAGGGTATTATGTTCAAACTTTCGGGGGTGCTTCTGCTCTTAAAATTTGACCAAATCAAAATAGCGTAAGTGTATCCAAGCTATCAAAGAAAGTGAACAGGTTTTTTTGTTGTCAAAATTACTGAAAATTTTTCTCCAGCATACAAATAGCAGATCAACCTATAAATTCTTAAAAACACGAAAAGATTTAAAGTATCATTTTCTTTTTCTCTGAAAAGACTATGTCAATATAAAACGAACAGAAATTAATTAAAAAAAACTTTCCACAAAATAAGTTTTTTAAGGAAAAGTAAAGAATTCCATTAAACAGAAAATGAGCAAAAATAAAATCAAATAATCTACCAAGCGTGAAACTATCACAAATCAGTATCAATAAATAAATGAAACCCAAAACAAACAGAAATTACAATAAATAACCGAGTCAAACTCAAAACGAGCAGAAATTAACATAAGTTGGGCTCAAAACCCCTATGCCTTCCCAAGGCCAGAACATAATTTTCATTTTACAGAAAAAAATACAAAATAATATGCATTGTCAGTTTAATATACATATACTGATATTTAGTAATCAAAATGTTAATAATATTTGATTTATTAAAGTTATAAAAGTAAAAACATTTATGTTTTTTTGGTAAAGTGCAAATTATGTTCTGGCCTTGGGAGGGCATAGGGTTTTTGAGCCAAACTTATGTTAATTTCTGCTCGTTTTGAGTTTAACTCGGTTATTTATTGTAATTTCTGTTCGTTTTGGGTTTTATTTATTTATCGATGCTGATTTGTGGTAGTTTCAAGCTTGGTAGATTATTTGATTTTATTTTTGCCCATTTTTCGTTTAACGGAGTTCTTTACTTTTCTTTGAAAAACTTATTTTTTTGGAAAAAGTTTTTCTAATTAATAATTCAAAAGATCAAACAGGCGCTGTCCTTAAATCAAGCTTTATGTGATTCATATTTGCTACTATACTCTGCTTCAAATTAACAACTCAATATAAAAAACATAAAAATAAAAATAATGTGTGAAAAAGCAACCGGTTGGATATCATTCATGCTAATCTTTCGTACCAATTCAAATAAAAACGAGGGTGTTGCAAAAGTAGTAATAGAGAAGGGAAAAATAATGGAAAAAAAATATATTTATGTGGTCCAGAATTTGAGATCTGGACCCGGAATCTATAGATCAAAACCGAGCTAAACTAGTCGCTAAAAACAAAGCATTGGTTTAAACGTCAAAAGAAGATATTTTGTTGCACGTAAAAGGTCTTGAGTTGCAATATACGTCGTCTTGAAGAAATGCTATTAAAAGTCAGCCTAACAAGGCTTTACTTGTAACATGGAAAGAAGTCAGAAAAGGGGGAAACTCTTAGGGATTTTGGTATTGAAAATAGGGGTTTTCCAGCAGCCTTTTAGGGATTGAAAAATTTTGAAGTGGAAACACTGGTAATATAGCGTAAAAATCAATTTTGTTAACATTCCTATTCAAAAAGTAAGCCCGATAGCATACTTACTTCCGGATTGTGTCCTACTTTAATTCTACTCTTTTTTTCGCACTTGAATACTTTATTCCCACATTTGTGGAATGGAAGTACTGGCTAAAACCTGTCTGTGATAAATGAAAAATGTGTGTAATTTAGGCCTCTTGCCCTTAGGATGCCACATGGATCATGCCACATCCAGAGGTATTATCATTTTACCTTCCGACAGCTACCAGCAATACTCGCATCTCAGATGACATGGGGCTACAGGAGGGCCCAATGGCACGGCGAAGGGGCTGGATACCTACCAGTTCCCTTTGGCCTTAAAAAAAGGGTACAAGGACTTTTTATTTCCGATTGGAAGATCCCCTTGTATTTACGGCAACCCTTCCACACGTAGCATAATAGTACAATTTGTCGGTGATACCACGCTGAACCGTGAACATGAATCAGCGAAATTAATCAGTTAAATTAAACGATGCTTTCCCCTCCCCGTAAAAGTTCAAACATTGACAGTATGTAGATTAACAAAGACAAATAAAACTTCAAAAAAGCTACTCCTTCTTAAGGCATTTGGCTCCAGACATTTTTAGCATATTTTTTTTTTGCTTTAGCTTATTTTTTAGTTTGAAACCCGCCACTGCCGCAAAATGCATAACTGCATACGAAGATATTTCTCATTAAAATCGAACTGTTAATTTTCCTTAATTTTTAAGATATATTTGTTTGTGTTGGGTTTTCTATTTTCTTTTTTGTTTGTGATTTTGTTTAGTGTTTTCACTTAACCAGCTCAAACAATAGTAGAAAGACCCTAATAACTCCGAACGGGGCTCCATATATGGGCATAGAATCCCGACGGGGCACCATATTTGGGCATAGAATACTGACGGGGCACCACTGCTGCCATCTACAATTTAGTCTAACGCTGAACCTACATAATTTATTCAAGGATTATCGATCGAGTCTAATGGGGTCAAGGTCGAATTATTTGTTGTTTCCATGTGTATTGTCTCCGGGACGAAGTTTGCACATGCGCATTAACGGGGGATAGATGTATTGATCCACGAAGGGGAGATGATTTCCGAGAAATTGATTGCGTAATTGAAGGGGGGAGAATTTCCGAGAAATTGATTGCGTAATCGAAGGGGAGAGAATTTCCGAGAAATTGATTGCGTAATCGAAGGGGAACTAAATTTCCGAGAAATTGATTGTGTAATCGAAGGGGATAGGATTTCCAATAAATTGATTGCGTAATCGAAGGGGGGGAGGATTTCCAATAAATTGATTGATTAACCCACTAGGACAAGTGGATTTCTGAGAAATTGATTACATAATCGGTGGGGAGAATGTATTGATGCGATAACGGGAAACAGGATCACGTGTCTCCTTTTAAGCCAATCAGAGGGTCGGAAATATTAGTGGGAGAGGATTGCAGAGAATATAAGGAAAGGATTTTTGCTATAGTTTTTATTAGTCTGTGAATAGAATTCAAAGGAGCAAGAACAGTTTGGCTTAACTCATTTAGATATATTTGTGCTGATGATGAGTGGAATGTTTACCCTATTAGAAGTTGATAGTGGAGTTGGTAGCAATAATAGAAGAGCACCAAAAATTGCGGTGGAAAATACGAGAGGATCACGGCTTTTTCTGGAATGGGATGAAGTAAATGCAAGATATGTGATATCCTTGAGCAAGTTTACAATGGAGGATCAATTATGTTTCGCTGCAAAAGTTGATATAGCGCATGTGAATAGACTTCAATGTGCTTTAAGTGCATTAGTGAAACATATCGAAGACAGTAAACTGTATCGCGAATTGCACATGCTTAGTATTATTGTTATAATTATTCAATAAAATTGTTTCGAAATCGAAAATGTTCCCTTTCTTTTTGTTGTTAGAATGTTAGGTTAAGGAATCATGGTCAGTTTAGACTCAGCAGTCAGAGTGAAAGGATTGAAAAATGAATAAATTTGAGAAAGAGAGTCCAGGTGTAATGACTCTGGGGGTGATTTACATAATCGATGGGGAATGTATTGATCTAGGGGGGGGGGGGAGAATTTCCGAGAACTTTATTTACTTAATCGCTAGGGAGAATGTATTGATCCAGGACTCGACAAGTGATGTCATTTCTAATTCCTCTTTTGTGAATCAATAATTCCCCGTTGAAACAACATATAAATTCCTCTTTCTTGAATCAATAATTCCCCCTAAAAACAACAAATAAATTCCACTTTCATGAACCTATAATTTCCCTTAGAAACAGCATATAAATTCCCCTTTCGTGAATCAATAGGTTTCCGAAACGAACACATGTGCTGCCAGCTACAATTTAGTCTAACGCTGAAGGGCTATAATTTATTCAAGGATTATCGATCGAGTCTAATGGAGGTCAAGGTCGATTTATTTGTTGTTGTTGTTCGTCCAGGTGTAATGACACTGGGGGTGATTTACATCATCGATGGGGAATGTATTGATCTAGGGGAGAGAATTTCCGAGAACTTGATTTACATAATCGCTAGGGGGAATGTATTGATCCAGGACTCGACTAGGACAAGCGAATTTCTGAGAAATTGATTACATAATCGGTGGGGAGAATTTTATTGATCCAATAACGGGAAACAGGATCACGTGTCTCCTTCTAAGCCAATCAGAGAGTCGGTTACATCACATTCTAAGCCAATCAGAGAGTCGGTTTCATAAGGTTTCCCATTACATCACAATTAGTCATTGAGATTTCGTATATTGCGTTGTGATTAAATTATCATATAGTTCCAAGACACAATGGATAGAGCATCTGAAATTATTGACAAGGAAACTTCATCTACAATGATTAACAATGTGAATTCTGTTTAGTAAATTTTCATAGTTTATTTTCAAATAAAATCATTTTACATAGTAGCTCCTCCAGTACATTCAGGGCATACCCCCCCCCACAATATATTGTTTATACTCGCTAGAAAGCTTAAAATGTGTTCTTTTTTACCACGCAAACCTCCCCTCTCTCCCCCTCCACACCCCTCTCAGTTTATGACTTTAATTCTTCCAATATAAATAATTCTATTTTTGAACTCTCCTTTTGACAGCCAATTTTCTGTCAATCCCTTAGCTATTAAGCCACTAAGGTTTGACATAAACATTCCCGCAATGATTTAATTAGCTGATAATTAGCTGACACCCCACAATTGCACTTCCTGCATGTTTACGTTAACGGCTTAACCAAAGATTTCACCGAGGAAAAAAGGATACTTTTTGATCAAATTAACAACAGTTTTAAGCAAAAAGAGATTGCGATAATTAAGCTAAGCCAACGCAACCTGTATGGAAGTAGAGAGAAACGAGTTGTTTCCAAAATTATGGTCTAACAATATTTTTTCTAGGACATTATGTAAAAAAGGGAAGCGCCAATGCCTCAATTCTAACACCTTCATTGTAAAGTGAAAACAAAGTGTTTCTTCGCGTGAAAAGTAAGGGGCCGGGATTTCTATGAAAAAGGTACATAACTTTATTATGCGTAATATTGAATAGCATTTGATTTCCAAGCTTAGTATATTTCTCGTAAATTTTTACTTTTTGCTTTACTGAAAATGGGGGGAGGGGACTTCTTTGTGATAAATGCTTTCTAGAAAAAATAATGGTTAGGGGGTACTAATTTTTCTTCTGTAAAAAAGGGAATCATTATTTCAATACTAAATTTTTTCTTCTTTTAAGGACAATTATGAGCATTGCTCCCCTCATGAAAAGAGGGCTAGGGGCACCGACCCAACCCCCGTGCAGTGTTTGGGGATAGCTGACACATCCAGGAGCTTTCTATATCAATCCCCTGTCCCTTTTCAAATCACCGCGCCCTCTATGAAATCTCTCCCTTGGACATTCAAGGTTGCAGTAGAAGTGCCAAGGGGGCATTGACTAGCCCTAGAATATAATGAATATGCTCGTGATCTATTAAATGACATTGAAAATGAGAAGGAGATCCCTAATATCACCAAGGAAATTAAAGACATTGTGTTATAGATTTCAGAAATAAAGTTTCATATATTTATTATTATTATTTTCTTAGGCTTAAGGTCGAGGTTTGAGAATTTTAAGAGACTATTTTCCCTATTTTATATATATTTATTCAGATGACTACTGACTCAATACGGAACACAACCTGATAACCAAATTCAATATTTTTTATCTACCAGAAACTACTAGACTTGGCACCATGAACACCAGTCAAATAATCAATGTATTTAATATGGATCCCTATGAGGGACGGAGGAAAGTTTTTTGGTCAACAACTCAACATTAACTTTTTTTCCGCTGTTATATTTATAATTTATTTTTCTCGGCGGACAGCAATACTGTTAAAGTGTAGATTGAATGTAGGTTATCCCCCTTATCCAAAAATTTTTCATTTTAAAATTGTTATATGTAGGCTATTTGCTTTAGTATCGGAAAAAGTAATCATTAATGTGATTTAAGCCATTTTTTTCAGCTATAATAAAGTTTGGTGTGATTGACACAGAATATATTGGTCTGAAATATTCCTCAACTGGCATTATTTTCGAAGCAGCTTTCTTACTCCTAGACGATCAACGGCGTGAAATTCATAGCTATAAATGGAACGTCCGATACAATATGTATAAGTACGAGAAAAACAGATGGAGTCCAACCCTAAATTTCATAAATCGAAATGGCTTTTACGTTAAAACCATAAGACCACGTAATGAAAATGGCTTTGAAATAAAACATGTACAAGAGGAAATTCAGGAAATATGCAGTTTTTTCGGTGTGCAAGCTTTTTATGTTAAGGGAAACGTGCCAACTGATAAAATCTTACTAGAAAAATGTGATAAAAACATAGCATTATTCAATTTAGAAGACTTCAAATGTGAGAAATACCTGCATTCATTACATGACCCAGAAGATGAAGTTAGATATTTCGCTCAATGGATACCGGAAAAGATACCTGACATGAAAAAATGCATCAGATATCCAAAGACCTAACCTCTTACTCTTCCTCATATCAAATGGATTAAGCTTTTTTTTAAATATGTCATTATGTATTTTTTCAAATGTTTTTAAATATGTTTAAGCAATAAATATCTTAAGCCTCAGCCGTTTTTTATTCTTTAGAATAGTTCATCACAATGAAAATTATACTTTCAGATTCAACATGCCAGGGAACACACTTTCAAGTTCAGCAAGTTGGAAAACCCTAAATAGTCACCCCTAAAAAGGTAAGTTAGCCATAAAAGGTTAAAGAATTTTTCTGAAATCACACTTTCAGATTCGGCATGTCGGGGAACACACTTTCAGGTTCGACATGTAGGACTTTCCGGTTCAGCATTTTGAAAAACCCTAAATAGTCATCCCTAAAAAGGTAAATTAACTCTAAAATGTTTAAGATTTTCTCTAAAATTACTTTTGCATATCCAGCATGCCACAGAAGTTATACATTACTTTTCAAGTTATTTTATATCCCAACACCAAAATTTTCGCAAAGAAAAAGAAATAAGTTACAGATCAATTCAATTTTATTCCCTGAAACATACTAGATATGCATGGAGTAAGGATACCACCAGAGACTTCTGCATATG
The DNA here is from genome assembly GCF_049724085.1 of Artemia sp. Qi Xiang Cuo. Taxonomy (NCBI): domain Eukaryota; kingdom Metazoa; phylum Arthropoda; class Branchiopoda; order Anostraca; family Artemiidae; genus Artemia; species Artemia sp. Qi Xiang Cuo. The sequence goes on along the minus strand of NC_142796.1, from coordinate 82,616,485 downwards.
AATAGTTCAGTTTAATTAGATGACCCAATAGAGTACTATCAGTCAACAGCCAAGTTTTCCATCAAAGATAACAAAAAATAATTCATTCTTCTAATCTTTACTCATCACTTAAATCAATATTTATAATGGTTTTTATCTATAAAATTTTGGTTCTATACGAAATACATCATCATCTTCATCAAATATCACTATATCGCATAGAGGGGGTGGGATGCATTCAATTTCATCATCATTTATTGATATATCAATCAAAGGGGTGGGCATGTCTTCAAATAAATCACCGCGTACTCTTATTGTAGGTAAACTAGGAGCCAACCGCTCGTCATCCTCTATGCAAAGACGGCCTGAAGGCCCCTGCCTCACTACATCCTCCGAACGTATACGAGAGACCATCTTCCGTATAATGTACTTCTAGCACATCATCAGTACCATCACTGGCTGTAGTAGTACTGAGAAGGACCTCCTCATCAAGTGAGAGGTCCCAACCAAGCCATACATCCTAAAAAGATTGAGAACACAATGATAAAAAATTTCTCTTAGAAATAATATTTTTCATCAGTGATAACACTTTTTCTGTTCGAACTAGCAAGTTTAGTTAGGTAAAAATACCAAATTTTCCACTTCAGTTCAGATTTTTCTCAAAGAGATGAAAGAATTTTAAATAATGTTACAAAATTTTTCATAGAAGATAGAAAAGTTCAAGTTCTCTTCTGAATTTAAACCAAATTGGAAATCATGAAGAAAATTTTTAATTTTTAAGAAAGTAAGGAGATGAGAAAGCATAGCCTTTTTCAAATATTTTACTAAATACTAATAAAATTGAAAGTGATCGATAATTGGCTGGATCATTTCCTATGCTCTAGAAATATTTTAAAAGCTTTTAAAGTAGAATTTTGTAAAATTTGAGTTTGGGGGGAAAGTAGAGATGACCCTAAAGAATCGTGGGAGGGATGACCCTCCCACGATTCACCCCTGCTGCCACCTACAACTTTTTTACATAATTTATGCATGTTTTTATGTCTGTTCGTTATCAGTGAGAATGAAAAAACAGGATTTTTCTCACTTTGATGGATGTTTTTTTGGACGGTTATGTGTGTTGATCAATTTATTCGATGTTTTTCATGGATGTCAACATCAATTTATGTCTGTTTTATGGTTCGTTGTCAGTGAGAATGAAAAAACAGGATTTTTCTCACCTTGATGGATGTTTTTTTGGACGGTTATGAATGTTAGTCAATTTATTTGTTGTTTTTCATGGATGTCAACATCAATTTATGTCTGTTTTGTGGTTTTTGTCAATGAGAATGAAAAAATAGGAATTTTCTCACTTTGATGGATGTTTTCTGGATTATTGAGTCTAATGGGGAACCGGGTCAATGACACTTCGTTCAAGATCAATTGATTTGTTGTTTGGCGAATGTTAAGGTGTCCAGAAATAGGAAACAGTTAGATCACGTGTTTCCTTCTCAGCCAATCAGCGAGTCGGATACATCTTCCTTCTCAGCCAATCAGAGGGCTGGTTACATATTAGCGGCGCAGGGAATATGAGGAAAGGATTTTTGCTATAGTTTTATTAGTCTCTGAATAGAATTCAAAGGAGTAGAAGAACAGTTTTGACTTTACTCATTTGGGTATATATATATTTGTGATGGCGATGAGTGGAATGTTTACCCTCTTAGAAGTAGATAGTGGAGTTGATGGTAATAATACAAGAGCGCCAAAATTTGCGGTGGAAATCACGAGAGGATCACGGCTTTGTCTGGAATGGGATAAAGTATATGCAAGATATGTGATATCCTTGAGCAAATTTAAAATGGAGGATCAATTATGTTTCGCTGCAAAAGTTGATATAGCACATGTGAATAGACTTTAATGTGCTTTAAGTGCATTGGTGAAACATATCGAAGACAATAAACTCTATCACTAATTGTACATGCTTACTATTGTTGTTGTTGTTGTAATTATTCAATAAAATTGTTTCGAAATGGAAAATGTTCCCTTTCTTTTCTGGATAGGTTAGGCTAACGAATCAGGGACAGTCTAGAGTCAGCAGTCAGAGTGAAAGGATTGAAAAATGAATAAATTTGAGAAAGAGAGAATTAGATCAAATCTAGTGTTTATGGAAAAATATTTGATTTTTGATGATGATTTTTTCGAGTTATCTCTTCAACGCAGGATATTCTCTCGTCAGGGAAGACTTGACAATATAATGAGGAGTGATTCTCCCCCATTGGACTATTTTATGAAACTTTTAAGATGTGATTCAAATACTTATACTCAATTTATTGATATATTAATTGAAACAAAGCAGAATCATATTGTGGATATACTTTTGAAAACATTGCCAATGGATTCAATGTAGATGGCTCCCCACCATTTAAAAGAGGTAAAGTCACAGAGCTACTCCTCCTCCATTCCTCCACCTTGAATTTATCCGTCGGCAGGGACGATCAGTTTCGTTTTAGCTGTGAGAGAGTCAAGTGATATTGGAAACCAAAAAAATGTTCTATACATGTCCATTATGCATGTACACTCTTGGCAGTTGGACTCAATGTGAGAATTGTACAATTATTGATGACTATAGTGAAAAGTGTAAATTATGTAATCCTTGTAAATTACATAGAGGCTATGCAGTACAAACTAAAGGATGTAATTCATGTCTTGAGGAGGTGTGTGACTCGCACCCTAGAGGACACCTGTGCTCCAATTGTCACTATGATACATGTGATCAGTGGGAGAATACTTACCCCGCTATGATTGGAAAGAATCCTAAACGTGATTTTAGTTTATTTCTACGAGATTGGTATCATCGTGGATTTAAATTATTCTGGGAAGAGGAATCTGGTCTATGATTCAGCTGTTGGGGTAACAAGACAATTTGGTTTCTACGTCTTCGTTGTGACGACACTACCTACTATGAGAATAAACCAAGTGATTTTTATTTCGCAGTTACTGATTGTGATTCACCATTTGAAAACACTCTATGCGATATTACTTCAAATAGACAGATTGAAACTAGTGAATTTCAAACTATGAATGTAAATAGTATCATTGACTATACAAATATATATGACAAGAGTGAAGTTACATTGTACTGTAGAAAATGTGACCATGACTTTGCAGTCAATCAAGATCAATATACAGTCACTCCAAATTATTTACCGGCATTAGTGGTTTACGACAGTTGCCTCTACATCGCAGATAGAGAAATCTAAAGTGGAGATTTAAATAAGATGTTATATACATATATATACATTTTATTAATAGTCAAATTCACAAACATTTTTTAAGCATTTTACTCGTGGGGCACTGAAATCAATACTATATAGGTCTGAGAGGATATTTTCCACTAGAAAGTCGTTCAGACTTGGATTGTCACTATAAATGTGGAGAAACTGCTTGTAAGTATAGCCGCGACATCGGAACACAAAATATAGTAGTGCATGGAAGCCACAGCTTATAGTCGTTAGATCCTGAACCCTCTTCCGATTTTGAATAATATTTTTCCCACTGCTCTCAATATAGTTGCTGATGGGAGGTGTGTAGAATGTATAGGGTAGACCAAGAGGATCAAAAAATTCAATCGTCTTCATTGTTTGAAAGATGCACAGCCAATGACCTGTCAGCACAGTCGATGGACTGCTATTAACAATAATCAAGGTATTGTTGACGCTTAGAATTTTTCCAAGATAGTCTGAGGGCAGACAATAGGATTTGTACTGGGACATGTAGGGGTCCATATTAAATACATTGATTATTTGACTGGTGTTCATGGCGCGAAGTCTAGTAGAACACTACCTTCGGGAGTGATTTCCCAATAGGTTTCATATTGATTTAGTGAGATTAGTGCAATACTCTCAGCCAATGGGTCGGCAAATGTACACTCTAAACGCTCACTCACCGTACGTACTATATTCATATCCTGCGTGCCAGAAAAATTCAGAACAATGATACCATGTGTTTTAGCAAACATATCTTCGGTTATACCATTTTCAAATAGTTGTGAATCATGATCTAGGGTTTGCATGGTCAACTCATAAATGTTCTATAGGATTTATCAAAAGATAGATTGTAGAGTGGGATACCGTTTACTTTGCACACAAAAGATGAAAGTCCATACATCTCGAATTTATGTGGGCATTCAGTCCACGATCCTATTGCACTGGCGCTTTTTACAAATGCCAAAGCGAGTTTTGACGGAATTTCGCCATTGATAAAGGATGAATCGGTGAAGGTGTGTGAGCCCATGGCAATATGACGTTGATTGGTGATTGTATGAGGAACAAGTAGTTTAATATTATTTCCATTGGCTCTCAGTTTTTCCACAGCCAAAGCAACAGAACTCATGACCTGTCTTTTGCGTACATGAAGTATTGCCGAGGTGAGGGAGAGACTTACATCAGGATTGGCAGCAAGTTCTTTTCTCAATATGAAATTGGAGGGTGCAAGCGTTAGTTTTATATCCACTTTAACATTGGGCGGCAGCCATTGGGGTATATTAAATATTTCATGATATATTTTTCCAACTAGATGTAATTCTCTAGTTGTAGCATTTTTAAGTGCATCTGTACTATCAGCATTGGTAATATATTCATATCCATTGGAGGGGCCTCTCAATTCCTTATATGACTTGGGTGTCATCAGCATGAATTGCATATAGCTTGTATAATTTGAGAGATTGTTGCATTTGCTCACCAGCATGCCATTGATGTAGACACTAATTTGACGAAATAAATTATGTAATATACAATTTTCATAGGATATTCCATCGGCCCGATTGGGCATTGTATTATCAGATTTCCGGACTTTCATTTGTAAATCTAAAAATGTCGAAGACATTTCCATAAAGTAGTATTCATTGGAATAAATTTGAAAGTGGATATTATCGGAGAGGGGTTGTTGAGGATTAAATTGTTCATAGTATCCATGCTTGACACTCCTATCAACATTTTCTGCATTAAATAGATTCAATGAGGCGGTGGTTGAAGGTTGAGAATCCTTATGTGGTAGGTAAGACATCTTAGGAGAAGAAATCTAGTTTCGATCTAACAATTTTCTTCCTGGGGCTTCTTCTTCTGTTTACACTACGTGTCGGCTTTTTCCTTCTTTGCTTTGGGGCGAGGGATGATGTCTTTCGTTTCCGACCTGAGTGGAGACTGATGAGTGATGCATTGTTTCTTGACCTTTTTAAGCCTTTACCATTTTGTTTTAATCTCTCGCCAAGGGTTCGCGCACTGGACCTAAGATTTTCCGAAGCACTTTTTTTAAAATCCTTGCCAGAGCCCAAATGATATATTGTAAAAAAGGCAAAGTCTGTCGCAACCAGTAAAATATATTTTACATTCAGTTCTAGTAAAGAGCAGAAGAGCTTAGCAAACCAAATACTAAGACCATAACCAGACATTAACATGTGACCCGTATAGTAGTCAATTATATTGCCATGTTGTCTTGGACCAAGAGTATTAACATAGCAGTCAATATCAGGACAAGTGAATACCACTTTTTTATTAGACATCCTGGTTTTGAACGATGGGACAAAAATGGCTAGTAATCACAGCCAACTCTTTTGAAATTGCTATGGGATAACCCAATTCGGTTCTTAGTGTTAACTGACAGAGTTACAAATATGAAGTGAGTACGGGAATATACTGAACATGCTTTATATTGTAGTGGTGAATATGTTCTTGATTGGTTTTTCGTTCAAGAACTCGTAGGAGGAGAACATTTGAATTACCAACCCAAAATGAAGCGTAGAGAAATATACAAGTGTCTGTGGAGAAGGCAGGCAGGTAGTCAGCAAAAATGAAATTAGTGTTTCCGGCACTTTTACCATTGATTATATTGAGCTTAAAGCCAAGAACATCCTTTATTTAGGTTATCATTGAGAATAACCTTTTCGTTGGCAATGGGTGAACTAATGTAGATCTTACCCTCCTCACTAGTGTTTCTAACTTTTTGCAGTTCATATTCATAAAAACCGCCGAGAATCTCATCATCTTTGGTGTCTCGCAGTTGATATGTCGTGGGCTCAATGTCCAGGATTTTTGACACTTTAATAATTTCCATGCTCCATAAATAATTCCCCATTTCAAATATATTGGTGGTTCTTTTAATTCGAACAGTATCACCAACATTGAATTTCTTCTCCACATTTTTTTTTTTTTTCACCATTGGTATATTGCTTTAGAAAAGCATCGAATGTATTTTCATCGTAATGAACATCCCGAGGGCTCGAGTTGGACAGAGATCGATGTGGTTGATGGTTGTACAACTGCATGATCTTATCTAAATCATGAATACATGCCGGTGTATTTTTTAGTTTACAATATCTTGTAATTAATAGACGATTCGTTCTTATTAATCATTCAACCAATGCAGCCTTTATCAGGCTGTGACTATAATAAAGTTTTGTATTATATTTCAAAAGAACCTTTTGCACATGGGGATTAACAAATTCACTGCCATGATCCGATTGAATTTTTATATACGAATCATTTTCAAGAATACTTTCAATGGCCTGAGCAACTTCAACACCACTCTTTGATCGCAGTGGAATTGCATAGGCATAGCGACTAAAGACAATGATTGCCACCAGAATATATTTGTAGGGTGCATTGTGACGCCATTGAACTGAATCTAAAGTTAAAAGATCCGTTTGCATTATATGCAGCGGGGAAAAGGCTTTAGCTTGTCGATGTTGTTTGCGGCGAAGCCTGTGATTCTGGTGCAGTGTGTAACTCAGTTCATTCTCTATTTAATCTTTTTAACTTTTTAATGTGGTACCGGAGACACCTTTAGAAAGAGTTTTGGGAGAACTTAAACTTCCCGCTTCACCAATATTTTCATAGACACCTTTGAGTACTTCATGCATTTTGAACGTAAACACGTAGTGTAATGTCCACTACCCTTTTGCACATTTAAGGGTGAATCAATTCGTCTTCGCTTTTGACTAGCATCCACAGGTGTTTTAAAATCATTGCTGCTGCTGCTAGTATTTTCAAATAATGAATCTTCTTCTTCTTTTTTAAATGGTGGTGTTGGTGTGGTTGGTGGACTATATTCTCTTAGTTTCTTTAGAAGTTGCTTATTGCCAATAAGACCTTTGGGAAAGTTTGATACACTTAGAAAGGTGTATAGATTATTGTCAAAGGATAAAAGTCCTTTACGATTCGTCACCATATCACAAATTAAATCAACTAGATTATAGCATTTTCCCTGATTTATAATTCGTTTCCCTGTGCTGTCGACTTGAACTTGATCATCACCAGTTTCCAGCATGAGATAAGATAATACTCTTTTACTCTGTTCTCGATAGGTCAGTGGCAATATGTTTCCAATTTTCGATACAATTGAATTCATGTCTTTTTCCTTTGATTGTGCAGAATCTTGAGGAGATGTTTCCTGTTTAGAGGGATCGGTAACAGTGGCGGCGGTGGGTCTCTCACGATAAGGTTTCTGTTTGTCCACACGACGCAATGCATCTTGAAGTAAAAGCAGTTTTTTGTCATCGGCAATATTCTCATCATTAATGAATTTGTTTAGATTGTCTTCAAAATGTTCGACGGGCGAGAGGACAAGTTCAAATGGTGTCAATTTATAGGGTTTAGCCATTCTGTCTCTAGAGAAAACTGTTTACAAGTCCTGCAATTATTGGCAGTAAAAGTGTGAAAAAGCTACCGCCCACTTGAAGGAGCCGTTTTCTTTTAAAAATTTTCCCCTTGTTTTTTCAAGCCAAGGCGCGGACAGTGGAACGATGTTGCTTTGTCTGTTGTCTAACACCTACTGGCAGTTGAACATTGCCCTCGGTTAAATTTAAACAAAGTTCAGATATTAGATTAATGAAATCATTGTCAACACCATGTTTGAGTATAGCCTTCCTAAGCAAGGGTTTTGAAGTGCTTAAAACGGGAAATAAATGCCGGTGTTGGTGTAGTTTCTTCAGTGTCATAATGGCAACTAATAGCTTTTTCTACTGTTCACCGGAAGATATACTGTAATTTCATTGTAGAAAATGTCGGTGACTACACGTAGATCTTTAGGTGTGCTCTGATTAAGATCCAGCAAAATGTAACCATAGGGTTTATTAGTCGCCTGAGTGTACGCTGACAACAGAAATTTTGGGGTGCCGGGGTATATCTGTTTATTGAGAGTAATTAGCGAGCTAGAATCACGAATGACTCGATAGATAATATAGATGGTGCAATTCAATGCAAGAGTTCACATAAATTTGCTCTGATGTAAAAGATTGTGCAGAACTAGGGTTATGGAAATGTGTTCATGATGGGAGCGAATGGTGAACAGCTATAGCATTTCATGTGAGAACTGTTCAATGGATTCAGTCAAATCATCAATAATCAGTCACGAGTTCGAGTCAATACTATTGAAAACATCAAGTCCTCGTATGAATTGTATTGATATGGGTGTGGCAATAGCTTTTATTTGATCGTAGGACTCCTGCCAAATACTATAGCAATAGTAAATTTTCTTCGGCTTTTCCAAAAAAAATTTATCACAATTTTGAATTATTTTAGTTAAGAATGTTGTTTTCCCCGACATTGAGGGACCACACAGAAACGATCTGAAGGGTGTTTTAAATTGATACATGTTGCTGCTGCTGCTGCTGCTGACAACAGTTGGACTACAACTAACTGTAAATCATACGTGTCAAATGAATAAGTAGTACTAATTTCCCCATAGATCTATCTAGTACTGGTTAACAACAAAAAAAACAATATTTCATTGCAGCATTTATTTCGGCAACATGAAAACAAATATTTGATCAACGTGAACTGCAACGATATGAATAACACTTGTTCAACAAGAACAGTTGACAACAACAATATTTCATGGCAGTATTTATTTCGACACTGCATGAAAACTCTATTTGTTCAACATGAACAACAACATAAGAATAACACTTTATGCTCAACAAGAACCTGACAATATTTCATGGTCATTTATTTCGACAACATGAAAACTCTATTTTGTTCAACATGAACATGAACAATGATAAAAACGAAACTTATTGTCTTTAAACACTTTTTGTCCATCAACATGAACAACACTTATTGTCTTTAAACACTTTGTCCATCAACAACAACACTTTATTTACATTAGTAGCAAACACAGACACTTTTCTATACAACAAAAAAAACAACACTTGAAAACAACACTTGGAACATGAACTATCACAGTTGAACATTACAGTGAATTTAAAAGTGGGGTCCCCCAGCCCCCCCCCCAGGGCCGCAAGGCCGAAGGCCGGCCGGTCGCGGGCGGGACCCCCCACCCCCTGGGATCCGCGGGAAGGGCCCCCCACCCCGGGACCTGCGGTGGAAAAAACTGTACAATAGTTGTCCGGTCACTGCTGCTACAGGTTAGTTGAGGTTGGGTTAGTGGTGGTGGTTAAGGTTAGGTTAGTTGAGGTTGAGTTAGTTGAGTTTGGGTTAGTTAATTTATGAACGGGTTGGAGCATTTAATTTATGAACGGGTTGATGGTGGTGGTTAGTTGGTTAGTTGATTAGTCAGGTTAGGTTAATTTATCCTGACCAAGTTGATTGCGATAGTCTATGCATTCAACTCTGTCTGAAATATGGTAGTGGCCATGAGGCAGGACACTAACACCATTCTCGAGCACATAGACTTTGTCGGATATACATGACATTGCATTCTTTTCCACTCTTACAGTATAATTTCTATACTGTAGAGAGCGAATTGCAAGCACTTGTGCTCTCGGCACTAGGCTACTTTCTATACAGTCTCTGTACACGCTCATGTTGAAATCGCTCTTTACAAAATGTGTAGGCACCCCTTTACACGCCTTCTTTTCATCCCCACTATGAGTTTTAACACAATAATTTTTAGGGCCCGTGAACACCCCCCTGGATATCAAATCACTCCCCGTCTCTGATTTTAACATTAATAGTTGGTTGGGGGCTTGACGTTTCACCAACTCGGGGTAGAGTGATGGATTCCAGTTGGTGAAATCCATCCGCGAGCTGATGTGTTCCCCCTTTTCTAAGTTACTCTGTAAATCTTCAGCCCCATTTTCGTTTAGCCGCACAGAATCTCAATCACCGGAGTATATTGAGCCTTTCATGTCTGGTGTCCGTATACTTCAAACACTTAGTAAGAGAATGAAACCTTATCGTGCGTTGAAACTCTTTATCATGACCAACCACTCGCACTATCCTCGTTCACCAGTACATTGAACTTTCGCCTGAGTAGAAGAACCATGCCAGTATCTATGCTCGTGAATGATGTAAAATTGGGATTGGTAATAATTCATGCACACTCTAGAGGGTCAGTCACAACGTCGCAGCGAGATCTGTTACTTACGCTTTCACACATTTTGCCAAACGCTGAATTTAGAATCAGCTTGTACATTTCCTTCTCCACCTTTGAGTTTGCCCTAGAGCGTTTATCGACAAAGGTGTCGATAAACGTTTTCAAGTATGATCGCTGATTGAAATGCAGGACCCTATGTATTTTGGTGATCTTAAAACCATTGTTCACCATCCAGTACAAAAGCCAATGGTGAACAACGATATTCTCCTTAGGGTCAAATCAGCAATCAGTTTTTGTTTGGAGGGAGTCCAGTGCATCCCCATATCCTCAACCAATGATCGATTGTAGGGGCTCAGCGAGTCCCTGCTCACGAGTCGATTGATACAGGGAAAGACAAAATCTTTGACTGAGTCGTGAAGCGCCAGCGGAATGTGACCGTCAATTTCAAAGAACCATCCTTGTGGCCCATTGTCCTCGACGGTGGTAATGTCGGAGAACTCACAAGGATTCTCAAGCCATTGATAGTTCCCACCCGGCAAAGAGTAGTGAGACATTGCCGAGGGGTACAATGAGTTCATGTCCAAGAACACTGCATTTGACTCTGCATCGGTGTTTTGTCCGCTAGGATTGGTTGACAAGACGCGGTCCCCATGAAAAACATTTCCTCCCCTCATTGAACGCTCTACAAAAAGGTGCTGATCTACATCGGTGATTAGGCCTATTTCCTCCCTAATAATTTTTAAAATCAAATCCATCACCAAATAGGGTGTGGAAAAATAGTAGCATATATCTAATCCGAATTCTGAATAGATTTGGTCTGTGTTCTTACAGACTATATCCAACAGAGTTAGAACGTCACTGGCCAAGTACAGTCTACAATAATCCCACCCATTTTTACAATCCCCCTTAGACCACACCTTCTTGGCAAACTCATACTCTTTGGCTCTGCATTCACTGCTGGTCAGTGAATTGTTAAAAGCTGCAATTGGAGGTAGTTTCACCTCGCTTAAGCGAGCGCCAGAACAGTAATAATCGTATGCATATATACCTTTGCAGGTCAATAGATCATACATTTCACTGTCTGGAAAGTGCTGTTTAAGCAAGGGAAAGCTATCAAAATTGTCGCTTTTTTGCACTTGAATCAATTGACGCAATGCCTTTGGAAAAAAACTAAAGGAATCTAAAAACCTGATTTTATTCCAACACGTATGCCCATTATCCACTGCCTGCCATTTCAGCTCGAGAAGCAACAACTTCTCGGCCGATTTGGGAATAATGTTATAGGTAAATGAATTGTTTACCCATGGACTATCTACTTCCCCTCCCTCCCTAGGCATACGTGCCAGTGCCGGTAAAATAAGTTTTAAGTCGTAATTTGAGTTGTGGATAAAAACAGGAATGAAAAACTGTTGGCTAACATTTAAGTTACACGATTGATGCGCAACCCCTCTAAAATTACTACCCCCCGAGGATATTTCCTGCCACAAATGATTATGATCTCTGACTTTCCCCCTCCCCCCTCTTTTCCCTATAGTCCCCTTATCCCCTCCCTCTACAAACTCCCCCTTACAAACCAAACATATTTTTTTTATTTTCAATCGCGATACGATCCTCTGCAGACAACACCATTGGATAATGCGTATTTATCAAAGGAGAAATTGCGCCATTAGCCGTGCCAATTAGTTTGATAAGTGCCTTGACCATGCACTCGTTCTCATCCAATGTTTCTACTATTTCTAACAACCGCATGGTGTTAGAGCTGTCTCTTTGCGCGTGAGCATAGGACATTGCATTAGCCTGGTGTTCTTTGATTCGGTTTGGAATTTGGGAATCATTCACCTCCACCAGCTTAGATTCACAGCCTAAAGATATTTTGTTGCACTGGAGGAGGGTGTTTTGAAAATTTTTAAAGCGTAAAATGGCCCTTTCCCCTGAAACCGTTTCCACTGTCTGGTAGCCATGCTGGCTACAATACCTCATGTGATTTTGCAATTTTAATTCAGTCCAAAATCGAGAGAGGCATGTTGGACAGTAGAAACGTGTCCCCCTATTCTTACCCTCCCCCAGAACTCTACTAATGTCTGTGATCGGATTAAAATGGCCAATTGCATTCGGTCCACTAGGTGGTGTGTATAATAACCAAACCCAGTGTCTGACCAAATCAATTGACGGGCCCCTTATAGGGAATACCACCCCCTTCTTTTTTAAATGAATCCCATCTTCAAATTCAGTTTCATACTGAACCACATTAACGCCGATATTTAAATGGGCATTAGCCCTTTCAAAAATATCAATGGATCTCAGTATTACTGGGTATTTTCCTTCTAAGCAAATGAAATCAACAATTGCGAAATTAGACGCGTCCTTCCAATGTACAACTCAGTGATCTAAATTCGTCTTGGTAGTGTCATCTGCTAGAGGCTGAAATGCTGATATGAGGAAAGCGTACCTGAAACATTTTTGACCTGTTTCAAAACAGATCCGCTGGACACCACGACAACCTACTAGATCTGGATTATATTTTAAAACTGTATCCCTTTCATACCCACCTGCCCCCCCTCTTAAAATATAATCTTTCTTAAATTTAGAAATATTAATGCTTAAATTTTCAATAAAAAGAACTAGAGACCCACTACCGTTTTCGTTAAAGTTCTCAAGATGCGTTATAATTTGACCTACCCAATCCATGAAAACACCCTCAAAATTTTCTAAATTCGAATAAACCAAACGCATCTCGGAATGTACATAGTGATAATAAACTTCACTTTTCCCCTCATTTAAATAGAACACTTTTAAAACAATAGAAACCTTAATTGAATCCCTACCCCCCCACAATTGAATTTGGTTCTCCAGTAGTGCACGAATTTTATCTACATAGACATGCACAATTTCTACAGGGTCAAACACAAAATTTCCCCCATTAGTGAATTAAATGGATCACCAAAAGTTGCAGTGTAAACAACTATTGCATTTAAAGTTGTGTTGGACAATTGAAAATCGGGAAAAGTTGTACCCCCCTCACCCTCTTGTATATCATCCCCTCCCCCTCCCCCAAGTTGTTCAACAATATCTGGGGTATGTGAATGCTCCACTTCAGTTGTTTGAAGTGGACTCGTTAGGGTATCGGAGGCTGGAGGAGGAGGCGAAGGGTTCCCTGTTAATTCCCGGGTAAAATCATCCAAAAGATGTAGCGTGTTTGGACTTAGCAAAGGTAAGTCTCCCTGCCCAGCTGCGCTATAATCTACATTTAAAAATTTTTCTATAAACTCATCAATATTTAACAACGACGATGGTATTTCCCATGAGTTGTTGAAGAGGTCCTCCCCTTCACCAGCTGATGAGGACGATGGTGACATTGAATAAGGGACCAATGCTCCAACCTATAAATGAAAAAAATAGCTTATTTTCAAAGTGTTCAAATCACCCCTACTGTTTTTAAAATTTGGATTATTATTTAAAGTCAACGCTTAGTAGTAGTAGTAGTAGTATGCACATAGTAGCATTTGGTTAATTCAACTGAAAGCAGTCAATTTCCAATTTAATATAAAATATTTACAATCTAAAACATCGCTTTACATAGAAGGCGGCAATTTGATTTTGTTCAAAAAATAGCCTATTTTCAAAGTGTTCAAATCAGCCCTACTGTTTTGTTTTTTTTCGCGGCGCTTCTCGGGCCCGCAGTGCCTCCCGCGGCGCTTCTCGGGCCCGCAGTGCTTCCCGCGGCGCTTCTCGGGCCCTCTTCCCGCAGCGCTTCCCGCAGCGCTTCCCCGGCCCATAGCGCTTCCCGCGGTGCTTCCCCGGCCCATAGCGCTTCCCGCGGCGCTTCCGCACAGCGCTTCCCACACCGGTTAGTATAAGATATTTACAATCTAAAACGCATGACATAGAAGACAATTTGATTTTGCTCAAACAATCCCTCCAAATAAAATTTCATATTAATATCCCATATCTGCTCTGGAAAAAAAAACATGATTTGAAATGGATAGCCATCTCCTGTCATGATACACAACTCATTCCGATAGAAAGTTTTTTTTTTTTTATAATATTTGTAGAGACAAGGTGAACCATTCGCTAATAAAGCAGTTTATAACGCATTAGGATTTTGCTACTTATTATCAGCGGGATATAGTCCATTTTTTGGCTTCACTAATCTAATTTAGCAAGGGTGAATGCATGCACTTGACTTGATTCAAAAGGGAGAACATTATATTTCCTTTGGGGAGAAAAAATCTTTCAATATCTCTGAGATACATTTTTACACAGTGTTGAAAAATAGTGAAAGGAAAAGACTAAATAACATTGGAAGAAATAGATATATATATATTTCTATATGATAGGTAGGAAAAATGCTCACATTTACAAATCCTGACTATACTTGGGTGCCGGATGGTACAGGTAACGTGTGTTCGAGGGCAACCTCATGAACTTGTGCAGCTGAGCCAGCAATGTCACAGGGTTGTGCAGCCGGGACAGCTCCTGAGACCCTTGCAAAAGCATGATGAGAGACAACCTCATGATCTTGTGTAGGTGGGGCTTCGGCATTGAAAGAAGCCATCCACTCTCTTTTTAGTTTCCTGACAGGCTGCATTGGGGCTGCCTCACCCTCTCTTGCTCTCTTAGATAGAGGGGGCACACATTCTTCACAAGAGGCCTTAAAGAAGAGAAAAAATTTAGTATCGAAAATAATTTCCCCCTTTTTTTACAGAAAGAAAGTTAGTACCATCATCCACATAATTTTGTCTAGAAAAGTATTTATTACTAAGAAGGCACAACGTAAAAAAAATTTCGTGAAATATACTAATTGCATCCTTTTTTGAATCTGAGAAAGGAAGAAATACGACTCACTGAGCCATTCAAAATTCAGCCTATAAAAGTCGGCCTAGTTTGTTTCCAAGCTGTTTGAAGAATTTCTTATTTTTAGGCGTTTCTGATCTTTTCTGGTTTTAATCTACATTGAGCATGCCATCGTTTGATGCATTTAAATTATTAACGGTATTTTTTTATCTTTCCTTATCCTTTTTCGATAGCTGGTATTTACCCCACCCCCAGAAAAAACAGGCCCGAGGAAAATAATCCCCACGGAAAATATCCCTGAGAAAAGACATGGAAAAATACCCCCCCCCTCGAAAGATATCGCATCCTTTTGAATCTGAGAAAAGATGAATTACGGCTCACTGAGCCGTTCAAAATTCTCCTATAATAGTCGGCCTAGTTTGTTTCTAAGCTGTTAGAAGAAAATCCTCCCTAATACTAAACGTTGAAAATGTGAATATTTAGTCAAACATCGAAGCATTGATCAAAGCTATGGTTCTTTTTCAGTTATCCAATAAATAAAAACATGTTTTAGTCGCATCCTTTTGAATCTGTAAAACCATTGGAAACTAAACTGCTAACGCTAACGAACAGGAAGTGCTTTAAAAAAGGGTCAGAGCTAATTATAGGTCTCGCGCTGGAGCCTTGTGTCAAAACCAGTGTGGGTTAATAACAAGAGCGACGGATGTCTCAGTTAGAGAAAAGATTACAATAGAGAAAAGTATAAATTTATCGAGAAAGATAATTATTTCTATTTGCGAGAATTTGGTTTTAAAAAACAATGGGGGATGGGTTAGGTTTTGAGGGTAAAAAGAACAAATTTTATGTTTTCTATCGAGTATAAAGATTGCATAGTGATGTTTGTATTAGAGTGGGAGGGGGGAGGAGATTTACCTGAATATACTGGAGGGTGACCAAGGAAAATAATTTTATTTTAAAATAAAAAATGAAAAAGTACTCACATTGCTAATTGTGGCTGTCAAGGCTTCAACCTCATCAATTATATTTAGTGTTATATCCATTGTGTAACAATATTCTCTTATAATTTGATCACAATACATGTCCGTTATATACGAAATCTCAAGGGAGAATTGTTATGTAATTGGGAAAATCATATGTAACCAGCCCTCTGATTGGCTGAGAAGGGGGATGTATCCGACTCGCTGATTGGCTGAGAAGGAAAAACGTGATCTAACTGTTCCCAGGATTCCTGGAAACTCATAACATTCGCCTTGAGCATGGACTTGCCCAAAACAACAACAACAACAAATAAATCCCTCAGACCTAAAGATTAAAGAAACCATAATGTTTCTTAATTCCCCTTTCGTGAATCAATAATTCCCCTAGCGATTATGTAAGTCAATTTCTCAGGTTAGGTTAGCCTAAAGATCAAAGAAGCCATGTTTGTTTCTTAATTCCCCTTTCGTGAACCAATAATTCCCCCGCCGATTATGTAAATCAATTTCTCAGGTTAGGTTAGCCAAACAACAAAGAAGCCATGTTTGTTTCTTAATTCCCCTTTCGTGAATCAATAATTCCCCTCGATTATGTAAATCACCCCATTTTCATTACACCTGGACAAACAACAACAAATAAATCGACCTTGAAACATCCATCAAAGTGAGAAAAATCCTGTTTTTCCATTCTCACTGACAAAAACCATAAAACATCCATCAAAGTAAGAAAAATCCTGTTTTTTCATTCTCAATGACAACAAACCATAAAAAAGACATAAATTGATGTTGAAATCCATGAAAAACATCAAATAAATTGATCAACACACATAACCGTCCAAAAAACATCCATCAAAGTGAGAAAAATCCTGTTTTTTCATTCTCACTGACAACGAACAGACATAAAAACATGCATAAATTATGTAAAAAAGTTGTAGGTGGCAGCAGGGGTGAATCGTGGGACCTTTAGGGTCATCTCTACTGGGGAAGAGGGATTTCAAAAACATCTTCCCATAACATAATTTGTCCTCTAAAGTTGATTCTGATGTTTTTAGCACTCTATCTATTAACGCTTTAGAAATACTTAAAAAGGCTTCTAAAGTAGAATTTTGTAAAATTTTGAGTTTGAGGGGGAAGAGAGATTTCAAGAACATCTTCCCGTTATATAACGTGTCCTCTGAAGTCGATTCTGGTGTTTATAGCACTCTATCTATTAACGCTTTAGAAATATTTAAAAAAGCTTCTAAAGTAGAATTTTGTAAAATTTTGAGTTTGGGGGGTGGGGAAGAGAGATTTCAAGAACATCTTCCCGTTATATAACGTGTCCTCTGAAGTCGATTCTAGTGTTTATAGCACTCTATCAATTAACGCTTTAGAAATATTTAAAAAAGCTTCTAAAGTAGAATTTTAGAAAATTTTAGTTTGGGGGGGGGGGGGAGGGGGATTTCAAAAAATCTTCCCATGACATAACATGTCCTCTAAAGTTGATTCTGATATTTGTTGCACTCTATCTATTAGCACTTTAGAAATATTTAAAATAGCTTCTAAAGTACAATTTTGGGATTTTTTTTTGTAAATTTACCAGAAATCTAAACCCACTGAAATTTCCCCTGAAGCTTTCCCCTGAAGATTTCCCCTGAAATTCTCAAAAATTCTATCATGTCTTAAAAAGCTATTTAAACTTACATCAGCCATTGAAGAATCGACGACTTCATTTGAGGTATTCATCACTTTTTCTATCTTTATTTCAATCTGCACTGGAGTTAAAACCTTCAAAGATCATATAATAAACAGTAATAACGGCATATTTCCTTTCGTTAATCAAACAAAAATCATAAGGAAGAGGAATCTAGAAGATTCACTGCCCCCGTTCATCATTTAACCCCCTTGGGAGAGTTTTCGAGCAGAAATAGACATATTTCATCGTTTAGATATTAAATTCTTCTCTGAAATGTCCCAGTTTCAGATTTTCCTCTTTTTATACTGTCATTTTCGCTGATTTTATAGTCGATTATTACCTATTATTTATTCAATTATTAATTTGTGAATGCCGGGGGTAGGCTAGGAGTCCTAAATTTGAAGGGGCTTATCACCGTCCTGAAGACGAGGTTAGGTTCTTCGCGCACTGGATACCTAAGGACATACCTGATCGTGGTAAATCCATAAGACATGGTAAAAACTATTCTATATCATGGGACCATCGTTTCTGGATGTTTAAGAGTGAACTCTAAGTACTATTTTTATGTAAATATGTGTTTTTTCAAAAAAAATCTGTTAATATGTTTAAGCAATAAATATCTTTAAGCTTAACCCGTCTTTATTCTTTAGAATAGTTCTATTCATTTCATTAAATTATGAAGAAATTGTAAGTAAATAACAATCGCTTTTTTGAATTCACTTCCTGGACACAATACAGATATTTAATTCAAGAAATTATGAAGAAATCGCAAGTAAGTAATAAACTGTTTCTTGAAGTCACCTCTTGTATACACAATGCAGAAATTTCATTCAAGAAATTATGAAAAAATTGTAAGTAAGTAACAATGTATCTGTGTGTGTGCAAGGCAAAGCAATTTCATCACAAATTCCACTATTTAATGCCCCACTCCGCCCCACCGCAGCGGCCCCCCACGGCGCTTCCCGGACCGCGACACTCCCCGCCCCGCCGCAGCGGGCCCCCGTGGCGCTTCCCGGCCACCGCAGCGGTGAGCTGTATTTGTTAGTGTTTCAGAAACATTACATATTTATTTAATTTAAGCCTTTTTTTTCAGATATAATAATGTTTGGTGTGATTGACACAGAATATATTGGCCTGAAATATTCCTCAACTGGCATTATTTTCAAAGCAGCTTTCTTACTCCTAGACAATCAACGACGTGAAATTTATAGCTATAAATGGAACGTCAGATACATTATGTATAAGTACGAGAAAAACAGATGGGGTCCAACACTAAATTTCATAAATCAAATCGGCTTTTAAGTTAAAACCATAAGACCACGTAATGAAAATGGCTATGAAATAAAACATGTACAAGAGGAAATTCAGGAAATATGCAGTTTTTTCGGGCCGGGAAGCGCCGCAGGGGCCCGCTGCGGCGGGGCGGGGAGCGCCACGGGCCTGGAAGCTCCGCGGGGGGCCGCTGTGGTGGGGCGGAGGGGGGCATTAAATAGTGGAATTTGTGAGGAAGTTCACCCCCAGTGTCATTACACCTGTACTCTCTTTCTCAAATTTATTCATTTTTCAATCCTTTCACTCTGACTGCTGACTCTAGACTGACCATGATTCGTTAACCTAACATTCTAACAACAAAAAGAAAGGGAAAATTTTCGATTTTGAAACAATTTTATTGAATAATTACAACAGAAATACTAAGCATGTACAATTAGCGATACAGTTTATTGTCTTCGATATGTTTCACTAATGCACTTAAAGCACATTGAAGTCTATTCACATGCGCTATATCAACTTTTCTAGCAAAATATAATTGATCCTCCCTTTTAAATTTGCTCAAGGACATCACATATCTTGCATATACTTCATCCCATTCCAGACAAAGTCGTGATCCTCTCGTGATTTCCACCGCAATGTTTAGTGCTCTTGTATTATTGCTACCAACTCCACTATCAACTTCTAATAGGGTAAATATTCCACTCATCATCAGCACAAATATATCCAAATGAGTAAAGTCAAACTGTTCTCGCTCCTTTGAATTCTATTCACAGACTAATAAAAACTATAGCAAAAATCCTTTCCTTATATTCTCTGCAATCCTCTCCCGCTAATATTTCCGACCCTCTGATTAGCTTAGAAGGAGACACGTGATCCTGTTTCCCGTTATCGGATCAATTCATTCTCCCCACCGATTATATAATCAATTTCTCAGAAATCCACTTGTCCTAGTCGGTTACGCAATCAATTTCTTGGAAATCCTCCCCCCTTCGATTACACAATCAATTTCTTGGAAATCCTATCCCCTTCGATTACACAATCAATTTCTCGGAAATTTAGTTCCCTTTTGATTACGCAATCTATTTCTCAGAAATTATCTCCCCTTCGATTACGCAATACATTTCTCGGAAATTCTTCCCCCTTCGATTACGCAATCAATTTCTCGGAAATCCTCTCCCCTTCGTGGATCAATACATCTCTCCCCCGTTAATGCGCATGTGCAAACTTCACTCTGGAGACAATACACTTGAAAACAACAAATAAATCGACCTTGACCTCATTAGACTCGATCGATAATCCTTGAATAAATAAGGTAGGTTCAGCGTTAGACTAAATTGTAGATAGCAGCAGTGGTGCCCCGTCAGTATTCTATGCCCGTATATGATGCCCTGTCGGGATTCTATGCCCATATATGGAGCCCCGTTCCGAGTTATTAGGGCCTTTCTACTAACAATCAGATTTCATTTTTTCTGCTCCTGGTACTTTGATAAAATAAGTGAAGTTCAAATAAAATATGCAACACAAGCACAAGGCTAAAGAATATTGGACTGATTCCTTAAAAAGCAACCCTTAAGACCGATTTTGTGAACACGGAGAATTTCACATACTGTTGTATTGCAGTAGCGGTTTTAGGCCTCATAATCTGGGGGGAGGTTAAGTTCAGAAAATGGGGAGGGAGGCACCTGCCCCCTCCCTGCCAAGGCCTAAAACCACCGCTGTTGTAGCGGCTTATAAACCAAAACAACTTTTTTTTTACCACTTTTCATTTTTGTTCAGAGAAGTATCGTGGCATATTTTGTTGGAGCTTTCCAAAAGTCTCTTGATAATTAATCATGATGTGCTCTAAAATTATTTGTTATTAATATGACCTAATATAAATATGTTATTATCTTCTTAATCAAATAATATTGGTGTGATCTAAGAGCTGAAGCTTTTTTTTAATACAAATAATTAAAGTAATAATTATCATTATCAGTGTGACATAATATTTATATTTTAATATCTTCTTAGCCAAAGAGTATGGGTAACTAATAAAAGTGGAAACTTGCGGTAGTGTTTAAAAAAAAACATCACCAACACCATCTAGCATTTGGTGTTGGTATTTTGTCAGTGTAATAAAAAGGCAGAATTAGCGTAATTTGAAAAAATTACTGTAGTAATTAGTGTGTGATGTCAGTTTCTGAATTAAATTAAATAAAAAAAAAGTTTTTTTTAACTGAAAGTAAGGAGCATCATTAAAACTTAAAACGAACAGAAATTATTCCGTATATGAAAAGGGCTCCCCTCCTCAACGCCTTGATCTCTACGCTAAAGTTTATTATTGTTTTCAAAAATTGAGTTGTGAGAAAGAGTCTAACTTTAGCGTAAAGAGAGAGACGTTGAGGAGGGGACAGTCCCTTTCATATACGGAATAATTTCTGCTCGTTTTAAGTTTTAATGTTGCTCCTTGCAATCAGTTAAAGAAACTTTTTTTTATTTAATTTTTGAACGTTTTTGAATTAATGGAGGTTTTGATTTTGGCTCAACGTACATGAATAATTAAAAAAATTGTATATTAATTTTACTTTTATTTGGTTAAATGGCTTTCTCGAAAGTTGTTTAATTTTATTTACGAATGTTTTTATTAGTAGTAAATATACGTAACTGACTAATTAACTTACGTATCGAACTTCTATATCCATATATTCTTAATACGTATATTAGGGGGTTCACCTTCTAGTCAATACCTCGCTCTTTACGCTAAAGTTCGAATTTTGTTCCAATTCTTTAAAAATAACCCCTTAATCACAAAGGCCGTTAATTAGAATAAATAGCTCTTATGAATGTACTGAAAAATCTTTGGCTTAAAGAGCAAGGTATTGACTAGGGAGCGAACCCGATCATATACTTAATAATTTCTGTTTGTTTTAAGTTTTGTTGTTGCTCCTTACTTTCAGTTGAAAAACTTGTTTGTTTTTTTATTTAATTTCTGATCATTTTTTAAATAATGCTGGGAAATCCGGCGCCCATTTCATAGCAATGTCCCTTTCCCCATTGAAACTTCCCCCATGGAAAGATCCTCCCACGTAACCCCTGACCCCCCCCCCACTACCAGAAAAAAATCCCCCTTGAAAACGTCTGTATACTTCCCAATAACCAATACTATATGTAAACATTTGGTAAAGTTCATAACTTTCAGCCCTCCCCCCGGGGACTTTGGGGGATTAAGTCATCCGAAAAGATATAATTAATATATTTTCGACCATCCTGAACAAAATGGCCATCTCAAAATTTTGGTCAGGTGACTTTGGGAGAAAAATGAGCGTAGGAGGGGGCCTAGTTGATCTCTCATTTTTTTTGGTCACTTAAAAAGGGCTCTAAAACTTTTAATTTCCATTCGAATGAGCCCTTCAACGATATTATAGGACCACTGGGTCAATAGGATCACCCCTGGGAAAAAAATAATAAATAAACACGCATCCTTAGTCTTTTTTCTTGAGATAAATAAAAAATTTCAATTTTTGCACATAGGATCTTGAAACCTCTACTGTAACGCTCTCTGATACGCTGAATCTGATGGTGTTATTTTCATTAAGGTTCTACAGCTTTTAGGGGGTCTTTCCCCCTTTTTTTGAAAATCAGCCAAATTTTCTCAGGCACGTTACTTTTGATAGGTAAGACTAAACTTGATGAAAGTTATATATTTGAAATCAGTATTAAAATCCAGTTCTTTTGATGTATCTCTTGGTATCAAAATTTACTCTTTTTTTAGAGTTTCGGTTACTATTGAGCCGGGTCGCTCCCTACTTACAGTTCGTTACCACGAATTGTTTGAAAAAAAAAACGAAGCCCGAAAGAATGCCAAGGAACGCCAAGCGCCAGTTTCCACGAATGGCAGTTTCCAAGAACTGTCAGTTTGCACTTTTATAAGTTACCAATGCTTTATATTTTTAGTATTATCTACGTAGTTAGGAAATATTATTTCGTCTTATATACTTATATCAAATCTTATATTATATTATATGCTTATAATATTATATGCTTATATTATATTATATAATATAAGATATGCTTATATCTTATATTATATGCTTATATCAAATCTGTCGCGAGATCTTGCAATTCTTTTGAAAATTCCACGATTGAAAGCTACATTTTACAGCTGGTAAAAATAAGTAACAATGCTCAGATTGGTGTTAATTTCAAGCAAATCTTTTAATTTAGTAAATAGGCCAGGGTCGAATGACTGAAATCGCAGACATTTAACCATACTAGGTTAAAATAAAAGGAAAAGAACTAGTTTTTTTGATGAAAGTAAAGAGCAACATTAAAACTAAGACGTATAAAAATTACCCTGTATATGATTTAAAGTTTTTCTCCATTGTCTTCCATTCTTTACGCAAAGGTTTGTTAGCGCTTAAAGTATCAAGGACATCAAAATAAAAACATTTTTGCTCCCTTGCAAACCTAACATTTTCTAAAATTTTTTTTTGATTTGTTCCAAAATTTTGAAGATTACAGGGCAGTATCACGAACCACAAAATTAAACAATCAAAACTAATCAGTTAAATTTGATAGCTTTTAGACCGTAAAAATGTCAATATTGTTATTTCAATATTCGAGATTTCAATATTAATAATAAGTAATAAGTGATCATTAAAAAGATGGAGATTGTGATAGCAATGAACGAGGTTGCTGTTATATTTCTTTGCTTTTGTCCAATTTCAGCTAGTGCGCAGAAACTTCAAAAAACGGATCAAAATTTATTTATGTTCATTTTGCTACATTTTATCACTTGACAAAACTTTTTTTAGGAGGGGGGTTAAACCTCCTAGCCCCTCTGATACGGCCTTGGCAGAGAATGTAGGGTTTAAACTTTGGGTTTGGCCAATATTAACAATCTGAGCACTGGAAGGGTTCCAGGATCCACCGGGGCCCTGTCCCTTCGAATCCCAACCCCGGCACTTTTTTTCACTTCTTCATGACGCAGGTGCTTGTTACGTAATAGGAGT
Source organism: Artemia sp. Qi Xiang Cuo (assembly GCF_049724085.1). Taxonomy (NCBI): domain Eukaryota; kingdom Metazoa; phylum Arthropoda; class Branchiopoda; order Anostraca; family Artemiidae; genus Artemia; species Artemia sp. Qi Xiang Cuo. Next base: position 82,592,492 of record NC_142796.1, on the reverse strand, counting down.
TGCTTGTTATTTAAATGGGAATGTTCTTTCTTTGATTATTATGTTAATCAGAGGGAACGCTATAGCGTTGTCTATGGTAAAGGCCAAACGCCTCCAATGTTTTATTATTTATTTATTTTTTTCCCAGAGGCACTTCATTTGGAAGGAGTCGTCGTATAAACTTCAAAGAAGGCTCATTCGATTGGAAATTGAGAGTTCTAGTGCACTTTTTAAGGGTCAAAAACGATTGGAAGGCAACTAACAGCCCTTCCACACCCACTAATTACCCAAACACATCCAATCAAAATTTTGGGATAACCATTTTGTTCTACGTAGTTAATTTCCAGATAGAAATTATGTTTTAGAGGAGGACATTTCCCCCACAGCCCTCAGGGCACAGGTTGTAAGTTATGAACTGGGGGCATATAAGGTTTTTATAGAAAGCTTTGTCGTAGAAACTTAAAAAAGGACTCATTTGATTGGAAGTTCAAAGGGCTAGTGCCAGTTTTAATATTCGAAAGGGATTGGAGGGCAACTAACCCCCTCTCACACCCATCTTTTCCCAGAACGCATCTAATAAAAATTTTGAGATAGCTATTTTGTTCAATATAGTTGAAAATTCCAGAATTTAGATCTTTGTGGATGACAACCCCCCACAGCCCTCGGAGGAAGGGTTGTAAGTTATGCCCTGGGGAAAAATAAGGTTTTTATAGAAAGTGTTGACGTAGAAACTTCAAAAAGGACTGATTTGATTGGAAATTTAAATGACTAGTGCCCTTTTTAATAATAGAAAGTGATTGGAAGACAACTTCATACCCCTTCCGCGCCCACTCTTTCCCCAAACACACCCAATCAAAATTTTAAGATAGCCCATTTTGTTCAATGTAGTTGAAAATTATGGAAGTTATATCTTTGAGTAGGACCCTCCCCCCACAGTCTTTAGTGCAAGGGTTATAAGGGATTCCCTGGTGGCATATATGGTTCTTATGGTAGGAATGCTCGTATAAACTTTAGAGAGGGGTCATTTGACTGAAAATTGAAATTTCTAGCTCACTTTTTAAATTTTGAGATAGCTATTTTGTTAAAATAGTACTAAGATCATATAACAAAAGCGCCGGTGTCAACACAACCCCCCAGGACCCGGGGTCAGGCATTTCAAGTTATACCCTAGGGCATATATGGTTCTTATGAAAGGATACTCGTATAATCTTCAGAGCGGGAAATTGAGATTGGAACTCATTAGATTGGAAATTGAAATTTTGAGCTCACTTTTTAATAGTCAAAAGAGATCCAAGGGCAACTATCCCCCTAGGTCTTATTTTTCCAAACCCATCCGATGAAAAGTTTGATATAGACATTTTGCTAAAAAAAAAATTCAAACGTCAGATAAGAAAAACTCCGATATCAATACAACTCCCCAGGACCCGGAGGAAGGCGTTCTTGGTTATGCCTTAAAGACATGTATGGTTTTTCTGAAAGGGATACTCGTATAAACTTTATGTAGGGCTCATTTGATTGGAAATTGAAAGTTCTAGAACACTTTTTAAACGTCAAAAGATATCGGAGGGTAACCAGTCCCCCATGCCTTTTTCCCAAATACATCCGATAAAAATTTTGAAATGGCTATATTTTTAAAAATAGTTCTAAGATCATATAAAAAAACTCTAGTGTCGACACAACACCCCACGACCCGGGGCCAGGCGTTGTAAGTTACGCCCAGGGACAAATATGGTTCTTATGAAAGGAATGCTCGTATAAACTTCAGAGAGGGCTCATTTGATTGGAAATTGAAAGTTCGAGCTCACTTAAATAGTCAAAAGAGATCAGAGGGCAACTAGCCCCCTCCCCCAACGCCTTCTTTTTCCAAACCCATCCGATGAAAAGTTTGAGATAGACATTTTGCTAAGAAAATAATTCAAAGGTCAGATAATAAAAATTCGGTGTCAACAAAACCCCCCAGGGCCCGAGGGACGGCGTTCTAAGTTGCACCCTAAAGGCATGTATGGTTCCTCTGAAAGGGATAGTCGTATAAACTTTATAGAGGGCTCATTTGATTTGAAATTGAAAGTTCTAGTTCACTTTATAAAAGTCAAGAGATTTAAGGGCAACTAGCCCCCCACGCCCTTTTCCCCCAAATCCATCTGATAAAAATTTTGAGATAGGCTTTTTTTGAAAATTGTTCCAAAATTAGATAGCAATATCTCCGGTGTCAAGACAACCCCCGAGGAGCTGGGGGATATGCGTAATAAGTGTTGTCCTGGGGGCGTATATGGTTCGTATGAGCTGGATTCTCGTATAAACTTCAGAGAGGCTCTTTCATTGGAAATCGAAAGCTTTAGTTCAAACTTTAAGAGTCAAAAGACTCTACATCCATCCCCACGCACCCTTTTTCCCCAAGCTCATCAGATAAAATTTTAAAAATAACCATTTCATTAAAAAAAGTTCAAAGGTCAGATAACAAAAACTCATGTGTCAACACAGCCCGCCAGGGCCTGGGCGTAGGCGTTGTAAGGTATACCCTGGGGTCATATATGGTTGTTATGGAAGGGATGCTAGTATAAACTTCATAGAGGGCTCATTTGATTGGAAATTGAAAGTTGTAATTCAGTTTTTAAGAGTCAAAAGTAATCGAAGGCACCTAGCCTCCTCCCATACTCCATTTATTTTGTCCCAGAGGCACTTAATACAAAGGTGGTCGTCGTTTAAACTTCAAAGGGGGCTCATTCGGTTGGAAACCGAGAGTTCTGGTACCCTTTTTAAGAGTAAAAAGTGATGAGAGAACAAATAGCCTCCCAAGCCCTTTTCCTGCAAATGCATCTGATAAAAAATTTGAGCTAGCCATTTTTTAAAAAATATTTCAAAGATCATATAACAAAAACTGCTTTGCGTATGGCCATTTTGTTAAAAATAGTTCAAAGGTCAGACAAGATAAACTCCTGTGTCAACACAACCCCCCAGGGCGTGGGTAAGACATTGTAAGTATTGCTCTGGGGGCTTATATGGTTCTTATGGAAGGTATGCTCGTATAAAATTTGGAGACGGCTCATTTGATTGGAAATTGAACGTTCTAGTTCACTTTTAAAGAGTCAAAAGATATCTGGGGGTAATTAGCCCCCCCCCCTTATGCCCTTTATTCCTCAAACCCATTCGATAAGAAATTCGAGATAGCCATTTTTTCAAAAATAGTTCAAAGATCATATAATGAAAACTCCCGAGTCGACACAAACCCTTGGACCTGGAGACAGGCGTTGTAGGTAATGCTCTGGGGGCATATATAGATCTTATGGAAGGGATACTCGTATAAACTTTGGAGAGGGCTCATATGATTGGACATTGCAAGTTTTCATTTACTTTTTAAGAGTCAAAAGAGATCAGAGGGCAACAAACCTTTCCTCTCTCCACGTCCTATTTTCTTCAAACCCATCCGAGACGAAATTTGAGAGAGGCAATTTTTCAAAACGGTTCAAAGATCATATGATGAAAACTCCGGCGTTATAATTCATGCATGGAGGGCATATACAGCTGTTGTGGAAGAGATGCTCATATAAACTTTACAGAGAGCTCAATTGATTAGAAATTGAAAGTTCTAGCCCAGTTTTTAAGAGTCAAAAGAGATGAGTGGGCAGCTATCCCCCCACGCCCCTTTTCCCCCAAATACATTTGATAAAAATTTTGAGATAGCCATTTTGTTAAAAATAGTTCAAAGGTCAGATGAAAAAAACTCCAGTGTTGACACAAACACCCAGGGCCCGCTGGAAGGCGTCGCAAGTTGTGCCCTGGGGCATATACGGTTTTTATGGAAGGGATGCTCGTACAAACTTCAGAGAGGGCTGATTTGAATGGAAATTGAAAGTTCTAGTTTTATTTTTTAAGAGTCAAAAGAGATCGGAGGGCCCCTAGCCCCCACGCCCTTTTTCCTTCAAACCTATCCAATACAAATTTTGAGATAGCCATTTTTTTTTAAATAGTTCAAAGGTCAGAAAAAAAAATCCAGTGTCAACGCGAGCCCCCAGGGCCCGAGGGGCAGGCATTGTAAGTTATGTCCTGGGGCTGTATATTGTTCTTATGAAAGAGATGCTCGTATAAACTTCAGAGAGGGCTCATTTGAATGGAATTTAAAAGTTCTGGTTCGTTTTCTCAGAGTAAAAAAGGATTGGATTGCAACTGGCTTCTCCCTCCCTCCACGCCTTGGGGTTTACTGGATGTATAAACCAATCCGGTATAAATGTGAGGTGACCATTTTGTTAGTAATAGTTCAAACATCAGAAATCAAAACTCCGGGATCAACACACACCCCGCCCCCAGGGCTTAGGGACAAGAATTGTAAGTTATACTCTGCAGTATATATAGTTCTTATAGAAAGGATGCTCGTATAAACTTCAGAGAGGGGTCATTTGATTCAAAATAGAAAGTTCTAGTTCACTTTTAAATATTCAAAAGATACCAAAGGGCAATTACCCCCCCCCCCCCCAAACGCCCTTTTTCCCCAATTTATCTGAAAAAAGTTTGAGATACCAATTTTGTTAAAAATAGTTCAAACATCAGATTGTACCGTGAGAAGAAAACAAAATAACTTAAATCTTCTCTTTAAATATAAGAAACTTATTTCTTTCCGAAAATTCTTTCGAGATAAGTTAAACCCCACGCCCCATCTCGAAAATTCTTTCTAGATAAGTTAAACTCCCCTTCATTGCGTTTAAATGTCATTTCAAACGTCTGTCTAATCCCTAACGAAAAAAGAAACCTGCAATTAATCTCAAGCAGATATCCCTTTAAAAACACCTAATAAAAGAGACGATTAAATTCGCATACCAGCCTAATGAGTTTTAAGCAAAAAAAAATTCATACTTTGTAGAGCTTCACATTCTTGGTTTCTGTGAACAAAAGAGACTTGAGCATTCCCAAATATTCTTGACAGATTTCAAAAGCAGAAAAAATGTGGTTGAACTTGCAATTAAAAGAAATTACGTTCAGTTGATAGTGAATATCACGGGAATTCGAATATTCACGAAAAGTACTTGACAGATTACAGGACATTGTTTTAAACAAAGTGTGGAGTTCTTTTAGGAATTTGAGAGTTTAATGATTGAAAATTGCAATAAAACTATTGGACTGTCAGACAACATAATAATATTATTTTGTCAGCATAATAAGAATGTGGGGGGTGCCCCAAAAGGAGTTGGTCCAAGGGTGAATTAGTTTTTTTCTCAGAAGCTAGATGGGTGACATATCTTAGTGAAAATAGGATGAAGGTATCAGACTTAGATCATCAATAATTCATTCAATTTAATTCTTTTTGTACGATTTAATCAGATCATTTAGGAAGATTTTTGAAGTTTTATACTCGTAAAGTGCTGTATGTACCAATGTAAGTCACAATAATCTTTTAATTTCTTATTTGTGTTTTTCTTTCATATATGTCAGTATCTCGATTCGTAGTAGGTAACTAGTTCAATGTGTCTCTAGCATCACTCTCATAGGGAATCTAATCTCCATGTAACATTAACGGAACTTGGTAAAGAGTTGACTCCTGATATTATGGCTACGCTTCTATATTAGGAGTTCTTCCACAGTAACATCGAGAGTCAATCCCTTTTCCCCCATTAGAATAATCTATTAAAATCCATCCATTATAATCTATTAAAATCCTCCCATTATAATTAGCGCGAATATTAACTTAAATTAACAAAATAAAATCTCCCCATTATAAATGGCGCGGCGCCTGTAAACTTTGAGGAAAACACGAGAACTAGTTATACTACAAAATTTTAAAAAACTAAATAAAATTAAAAAAAACTATTGAGAGACACGGACTTATAAGAAAAAGTGCCTAAGCCTAGAATCCTTAAGCTAATAATAGGGACACCCTCTAAGAATATTTCCCATAGGAAATAAATTTTAGTTTTCCCCTTAGTGGGCTAAGTAAAAAAAGGTCAACTGATTGTTTCTGTCTGATTCTATAAAGTTACAAAACAAATTAATTATTTAAATTAAAAACAGTAAATATGTCAGAAGATCTAAGCGAACTATTAATAGCGCAAAAACTAGCCACAAAATATGTCAAAATAACCAAAGCTCTTCCTCAATATGACAGATTATCAGATACAGACGAGTTCAATATCCAATTGGCCCAATTTGTAGAGATAACTAAAACAGAGCTAAAACCACTGGTAAGCATGTTACTCCTAAGATTGAGAAGGCAAGCTTTAACCTTCCTAAAAAAAATAGAATATCATCTTCCCTATAGGGGAAGATGATAATCTCCCAATTAATTCGGTAGACAAATTACTAACAGCGTTCAAAGACAGGTTTATCGAAACTAGTTCAACAAAAAAATTAAAACACGGGACAGTATATTTTGACCAAACACAAAATGTAAGAGAATATCTACACAGTGTTAGGGTTTCAGTTGAAGCAAAACTTGAAAAAGGGTCCGGAAAACTATATGAGAAAGTTATACTATATGCCTTCTTACAAGGGCTGATCCCAATTTATACCGAATGATAATATCTAAACACATTCAAACATTGGACTTGGCGGTTCAGGAAGCGGCAAGCATGATAGAAATTGACACAATTGTGGCAAACCACAATAAGTCAAGAATAAATAGCGTAGGCGAATCAACCGCAAAACCGTCACATGAAGTAGTCCCTGCGTTCTTTTCAAGAGATAATTCCCCAGTACCAAATAAATTTAAATCACAAGAACCCGCTAGGCAAAGAACGGTACCCTTTCAGCCTACTAAACCAACTAATGATGGAAACAATTCAACAATAATAAGGTGGTATGTGTGTAACCATCCCGGTCATATCGCAAGGAAGTGCCGTTCTAGGAACAATTACGGCCCGACAATTACGACCCCGCAACGCCTACCAACAGGGCTTGGTATATACAAACCCTTTCCCCAACAGACAAAATAACTATCGTTTCCCGAACTCAAATACTCGGCAAAACATATACCAGTATAGTGCAAGGACAGCATTTCCTACTAGATTTAATAGGAATACGGGCAACAATAGCAGAAAATTTTTCCCGTTGGCAGATTTTCCGACGGCGTGAAATGATCAAAAACTGCGAACGCCACCGGCATTCGCAAGAAATCTCAACCCGCATAACAATACATGGCAACCTCGACGGATAAATGTTAATCAGTTGGCCGGTGAGATGTCTACGGAATCTCTATTGGAAGCACCAACATACCAAATTAACCCACAGGGAAAGGAATCAGGCTCCCCAGAAGAGTAGAAGGGAGCCAGAATTTTTTATAGGTCCCATCCAATAATGGTACCGTCTTTTAGTGATAATAATTTTCACTAATTTTAGTGAAAATGTTTCCTATATCCAATGATTTTTGTGTGGCAATATTTATTTTAAAGCACTAATAGATTCAGGCATGACAGTTAACATAATAAACTCATGCGTATGCAATAAATTACCCTCGTATATTAAGCGACGGAAGAATTTTAATATTCCCAATTTAACTTGTGTAACAGGGAATAAATTGGATGCAAAAGGTTCCGTTCCCCTAAATGTGAAAAAAGATAATAGAATTTTTCAGACCAACTTTATAATATGCAAAAATTTTCCATACGAAGTCATTATAGGCACCAATTTTTTAAAGTAAAATAATGTGCTATCAGGCGTAGCGAATGAACGGCTCGTATACCCTACAAATTCTTCTCCCCAACGATTGGAGGAAGGAGATGCAACAGTAAATAGAATAGTATCTTTTGTACCTCATTCCTTGTCTCGTAGAGGATATTGTGTCCTCCAGAAATTTGCCCTCCTACGAGAGTGACGGGATAAATTTAAACGACAAGTGGATTGAATCTACAATAGTAAAAATAGAAGATATACAACTATATAGGTCGATTGAAATTAAGAAAATAGTGAATTTATTGAAGAAGTAGTAAACCCCAATGCGGTTCATGCCCAACCAACATTACATACGGTAGATATAACGCAACAAAACGCCAGTAAGAAAACTATTATGGGTTTACAGTACAAAAAATAAAAGTCCCTCCCAAAAAAATGCAAAGAATTTAAATTTCACAAATGATCGAACCGATACATGACAAATATGAAATAGGGTTCACGTCTCCGTCAGATGGAATTCCTGAGAATCTGTTATGCGAAGAACAGATTATATCCTACGAGAAAGGAGAAGGTTTTATTTGGGTAACTAATACCCATGAAAATGATACAACTACGATAAAAAAGGGAACATGCCTAGTTCAAATTCAAATTATCTTGGAACGTGATTTAGAAAAGTGAAAAAATTCCAGAAGAAATCTAGTTAACAGCATTAATATCTCAAATGACGAATACCCCCTAACTAAGTCACAATTTTTAAACAAACTTAACATAGGCCATAATACTTACATGTAACAAAAGAAAAATTATGCGAGTTATTATGGAATTTTAAAGATGTGTTCTCCACATCTGAAGAAGATATTGGACTAATACCGTTTTATGAACACTCAATTCAAACTACAGGATTACCGGTCGGGAAACAGCCATACCGTATCCCGTACAAGCATAAGAATTGGTTAGTAAATAAAATTCATAAATTAGAAAGAAATAATATTATACGCCCCAGTATAAGCCCGTATTTAACACCTGTCATCTTAGTTCCAAAGAAGAATGGTGACCAAAGACTCTTGGTAGACTATAGAGCCCTTAATAAGCAAGTAGTTAGTGATAAATTTCCCTCACCAAGAATAAATGAAATTCTTGACTCTATCTCAAGTAAAAACCAAATTTTCATTTCCTTAGATCTTACCCAAGGCTATCACTAAGTAAAAATTGCGGAGAAAGAGGTCTATAAAACTGCGTTTTCTACAACTGAATGCAGTTCATACGAATACTTAAGAGTACCTTTCGGACTTTAGACAAGTTCAAGCACGTTATGTAGACCCTTTTAACATCTATTAAGAGGATTAAAGAATATTATTCACTTCGTTGACGATGTGATATGCGTACAAGAAAATGCCGAAAAATATTTAGCAACATTAGCTAAAGTGATTGAGAAATTCAGACAAGGCAACTTTAAATACCAACCTGAAAAAGCGAATTTATTTCAACCTAAAATCAAATTTTTAGGAGTAGTGGTGACTCAAGGTCAGATATCCCCGGTTCCCGACAAGATAAAATGTGTCGAAAATCTTAGACCCCCGCGAACTATAAACCAATTAAGAGGAATCTTAGGCCATTGTGGTTTTTTTAGAAAATTTATACGCAACTATGCCCAAATTGTGAAACCTCTAAGGGATTTAACTAAAGGGAATCCCCAATGTGTTGCCTGGTCACAGGAAGCTCAAACTTTTTTACACCGTCTCAAAAAGGCAATCACTTCTGAACTAATATTATCGTTACCTGATTTCGAGAACGGACAATTTGTGGTCACAATCGATGCCTCATTGAAGGGCATTGGTGCAATTCTTTCTCAAATAATTCCTATAAAAAATTCTGACCCTCTATAGGGAACCTCTAATCAGAAAGAAGAAGAAAGAGTTATATGCTACTAAAAGAGAACTAAGCCGAAAGGTAAAAGTAATTATTCTGCAACAAACTTAGAACTACTATTTATAATCCACCCCCTTGGAAAAGTTTAGACACTATTTAGTTGGGCGAAAATTTCAGCTACGTTCGGACCATAAAAGCCTGCAACACTTTAGCACTTTCAAAAACCCCACTGGAATTCTAGCTAGATGGATTATGAAAATCCAAGACCTAGACTACGAATTCGAATATTTAAGAGGCAAACAAAACGCACCTTGTGATTACTTGAGTAGATTCCCAGAAAATATCCCGTCGGAAGCCGAGCAAGAAAAAATTAATGCAATCAATACTAAGAGTAAACGCGAATACAAGAAAAACAAAGCCAAAGACAGAATAGAAGAAAATGAGAATGGCTATTGTCCCTTATCCTTGGAAAATATAAAAAGAAATCAAAATAAGGATGAAATGTGTCTAGCGCTTATTAATTATTTTTTGAATGATAATTAGTTACCCGATAAATTCAAAACTCTTAGAACAGAAATAGATAATTTTTATTATGATCTTGACGAAGAAATCTTATCCAGAATTGTGACAGCCTAGGCAAATAGAAACCAAACTTCAATAATTCCTGTGTTACCCCAAAACTTAGTAATACCTCCTTTTGAATTCTTTCATTCAGATACATGCGGGCACTTAGGAGTAACCAAAACCTTTCACAAATTAAAACAATATTTTTCTCGTCCCGTCGGCATTAACAAAACCTAAGAACTTTGCAAGTAGATGCGAAGCAGGTAACTTAAGAATAAAACCCAAGCTCATCCTAACCCCCCAATGGGAAGAGTTCCAATAGCAAGGTTTCCATTTGATATTATCTCATTTGACTTGTATGGAACCAGTGGAGGCTTACCCGTCTCCAACCGAGGTCATACTTGTATTCTTTCGGTCATAGATCATTTTTCCGGATATACATTTGCAACAGCATTAAAAAATAAGGCGCTTGCGTCACAAACAAGGCGTTGGCCAAGTTATTTTAAAAATTTGGGATACCTCGCAGGGTAATAAGCGATAACGAAAGTAATTTTGTTTCCAAAGTAACAAAAGATTTAATGAGTTTTTTTTAACGTAGAGAAGTTGGTGACATCTCCATATCACCCACAAGCCAATGGTAAAATATAATATAGGTACAAAATATTTTCGAACGTCTTAAGTGTTTACACAAAAGATAATAAGAACTACTGGGATCAATTCCTACCGTATTTAACGAACATAATCAATACTACCTTTTCAAAAACAACTAAATAAAGTCCTTTTTATTTATTACTCGGCCGTAACTTGATAATACCATATGAAGATATCAATGAGTCCCGACAATATCATAATAACACAGAGGATTACAAACAAGAGCTCATAAATAGAATGAGGAAAACTTAAAAGATATTTAGGCAAGAGTTGGAAAAATCTAAGACAAGTCAAGAAATAAGAAACCTACCCAAAGTCAAGGGAGAAATAGATTTCAAGATAATAGATAGCATCTACCTAAAGAGTGAAGCTAAAACAGAAGGCAAAAAACTCTCCAATAGATACTCTGGACTGATTAGAATAATCAAAACGTACGATAACGGTTTTACCTTTAAAATGGCAAACCCCGATAATGGAATAAATTATAAAGCCAACGTTATTTGAATAAAAAGAGCCAAATTTCCAGAAGGATGGGTATCACAACCCACGTCTACAGATTCATCAGACGCAAAAGATGACCAACCTTGGTCAAGGTTGGCCGAATTAAAACACTTTAATTCCAAACAAGATTATTTTGAAAATGATAGTGACAAAGAAAACTTTGAGGAATTCTTAGCTATGAAAAACCTAGTTATTCCCAAAATATAATCCCTAATACTAATGAGAATAAGCCCGCCAAGGAGTCCAAAAAGATCATCATCAGAAAGTTTAGGAGAATTAGATTATACGATATCGCCAAAAACCCAATTCTTTCCTGATAGAATTTCTACCCCTTGTCCCCCAAAAGATTTCCATACGACAAGGTTTCACCAGAAACCCCAATAGAAAGACCCTTATCATTACAAGAGGCATTGAATATAGCTACAGAAACACCGAGTAATATTATAGAGAAAACTCCTCTCAAAGATCCAATAAAACAAATATGCGAGAAGCGATGAATTTGATAAATTTACCCCATAAAAACAAAGCAAAGTACATTGCCCTGGAATCCCCAAGCTCCAAAGGACGTCCAACAAGGACAGTATGATGACATCACTGTATCAAAAGTTAAACCCAAAGAATGGTCTTCATGGAGGGAGACACTAGTGCAAAAAAAGCCTCATCCCCCTGAAGACATGGCATTTAAACAATGTAGGAACCCTTTGAAAACCTTTGATTCCTCTCAGAGCTCTCAAGAATCTTTCAATTCTCCTGAATTGAGAACTCAAAAGGAGGAATCGGAAAATAAACATTCTACTTATAGAGGAGAAAAAATATATGAATGAAGGGCAGGTTCTAACTGAAAATCGCAAACTGTCACTCCTAAAAGCTCTAATGCGGAATCATCAGAAATCAGTAGTGAAGATTCTGAAGGCGAATCAGACCAGAAAGCAGCTAAGGACACAGGAAAATTAAAACCAACCTCAGCGGCCGCATATGCAAAGGAAACGAAGTGAAAGGGTCAATAATTCCTGAAAAAACAATGCAAAATGTTTGATCCTATATCGCTATCAAAACCTAAAAAGAAAAAACCGCAAGAAGCCGAGGAAAAAGTAACAACACAATCGGGTAGGCCGGTTAAAAAACCTGATAGATGGAAAGACCCCTAGTTAGGGCAGGATCAAAAAGTTTCTGGGGGAACGGCATGTCTAATTTTAATCACGGTTCAACCCCAAAATTTTTTATAACCTAGAAAAAATCCAAGATGCGTAAAATATGAACATGTACATCACATTTCCAGCAAGGGGTGGTGCACCTCTTGCTGGGTGGAAAAATGCTGGAAATTCAAAATTATAAACAATTTTTATTCGACCCCAAATCGAAAGAATACGAAAACCCAGGGAGTAAATTATTTCTAAATCGTAAGAAAACACACCAGAGAAAAAGGGAGGCCTACAAGGGCTTGAACAAGAAAATTAATAACACTAGCAGGAAATTGTAAATTCTAACCTAAAATGTCAAAACCCAAACCAAAACCCTGAAAATTCCATTTCCCTTAGAAATCTCGATAATAACAAGTTATCTTAAATTCTATAAAGACGTATCATTCGGTGAAATTAAAATCGCGTATTTATAGATACGCCGACCTCTGCTGACCTCTCACTCATCGTCATTGATGACCAGTGAAATATCGGAAAGAGGTAACCTACATGGAATGTTACTAACTCCACTAGGTAGAACATTAACTTATTAACAAAAAAACATGATAAAATTCCCCAGTTGTCCGCAATTAAATAAACCAGATTCAACATCTGAAACATTGCGTTTTATATCCACACAATGTTTAATTACGCATAAAAAATATCAAAGTATGAATAATATAAATAAATAATTGAGCGAATATTTGTTAGTAAGGGTAGTGGAAGAACTAAATTTTACCACACTATACTTCCTCCTAAAATCACCTAGAAGTCCCCTGGAAGATAGAGTAATCTTAAGAATAATAGCAAAGTTTTTATATTATAACTTTAGTACACGGGCAATGTTGACAACAGTTGAATGCGCTAGATTAGCTGCCAATATAACTTTCAGAATTCTCTTACAAAAGATTCCAATGTCCAAGTATCCCCTAATTGCTGAATTCATTACAGAAAAGCTTTGGTAATTTCAGGATAACAATGGTATTACTACGATTTACTAAAGGAAGGAAATTTTCTAAGAAATTGCTCAACAATTGCTGGAACCTTAATGGCATAAACCCAAAAACAACATCCAGTACTTTTGAAGTTACCGCACGAGATTATAATGATGTAAGGAAAATTACATTAAACTTCCTCGAAGAATATGAAAATTTCGGATCCAAAGTGTTCCCTGGTTTTGACGTTATTGTACGTGAACAAAAATGTTGCAATGTGTCGCACGTACAATAAACTTTTCCCGTCGTAAGAATCATAAGCAATCCGCTTTCTTTAGCTGAATGGTGTCGCAAAGAAATACGAGAAAAGATGCGTGGAATACGTTGAGAGGGCTAAACCTTCCAAACGAGCTATTAGTAAATTTGATGCACTTAGACACAGATAAGGATAATGAAAATAACATAGCGTTTGAATTGAAGTTCCTCAGCACAAATGTGTCGTCGTGGGAAATTTATCTACTTAATAGTATGCTAGCATTGTTAGATATGCGCAACGTGATACCAAAAGATACACGAATATTGAAACTAAACGCTGATGACTATGGAAGGAATCATGTATACAAATAAATTTTCAGAAATAGCGTCTGAAATTATACATTCCCAGAATAACACCATAATTCCTATCTAAAAAAATTTAGATAAACTGAAGATAAAAGAACCGAAAAGATGTTATATTATAGTAAAATAAAGCTCACCTCAATAGTTCCGGAGTAATAATCTATTAAAATCACCCTCCCATTTAGTGTAACAGGTTTTGCTAAGAATAATCTCTTGTGATAAGAAATTCGTATCTGAGTGTGCATGATATAAATAATCTATCAGTGTAGTTATGTGATATTTACTCTATAATTGAACAACTTAAAATCCAAAAATATATACCGCTCTTGATGTATAAAAAATCAAAGAATAAAATGTAAAACAAAGTTTCATCGTGTATATATATATATATATCATAACCAAATAAAAGCTAAGACTTATCCATGAATATTCAAAACCCTAAAGACTTAGCTCATAAACGTAAGTATAATTTAGAAGTTTCGTTTGGCGAATGCCATAAACAAATTCACATATTAAATTAATACTGATAAATTAATACAACAAAATAGCCCAAGTTAAAAGTTAACACCCAAACTGTTTAAAAAAAATAGTAATATAAATAAATTCTGTGAAAACAGACAAATTAATAATAAATTAATTCTAGAAGCAAACAAAAAGATGCGGCTAACAAATGTCATCACAATCCTCGTCGTTCACACAGCAGCCCATGATATTGTAAAACATGGAGTAATATTCAAGTATGAGAATTCATTGCTAGCAAGCCATAACACAAGGAAAATATTTATGAAATTGGACCCCAAACCATTCGAAACCTTGTTCCAACAAGTAACAATATTAGAGAAAAACACAAACGAACTCCAAGAATCTATATTTAAATTATTAAGATCAGATAAGGGATTACCTATCAGTAAAATGATGCATAGTAAAGATAACAAAGAATTCGCAATTAACACTATCCCCAAACTAAATTCAATATTCGTAATAGATGACTTTGACAAGAAAATGGCAGAAATTGACATGCCACTAGGAACCAGTATTAAAGAAAACAAAAAGAAAAGGTCATCGAATAATGTTGAAAACTCGTCAAAAGACTTCACTGCAATAAAATCCATGGAAAGCCCTCAGTTATCGACTACAAGGAAAGAAAAATTCTGTGATGGAAATTACGCCATGCTAAACGAATTACCAAGCTTATGGACTTTTCTCAGAGAACTGTGGCAGAAACATACCACAAATAACATTTCTAGATTGACATCACCTAAATTGAAAAAGGAAAATAGTAACAGACCCCGAAAAATACAAGATACCAACCTGGAAAGATTAGACAAATCAACTAGGAAATACTCAACCCCCCAATTAGACTATGGGTATACAGATTCCCCAGAAGAAAACGACTAAGCAACCACGACAACCACCGCTACATATGAGAACCTAGCCAAAGAAATACAGTTTTCGATATCTTAAACTACTACAAATACAGTACCAGAATTAATCGAACTTAGTGGAGAATCACCTAGAAACTTAACTATATTAACTTATCTAAAACTGACAACATTTACAAAATGGGTATGGTCGACAGGGCCCCAATTTACACATACCCATTCTATTTGCAAAGTCTTTATAAAACATAGATCAAGGATTCCAATAATGCAAACCGAAATACAAACGATAAAAGTTCAAGGGCACAATCCTGAAGAAAAGAAAAATAACTATGAAAACGAAGAAGAAGATAATTACGCACCCAAGAAATGCTGGACAATAGACGGCAAATGTATGACTAGCCATGGCCGACGAGCGAATAAAAGAATATATCGAACCTTTGCCTGATTTAAATGAGAAAAACACCCAGAGAGTATTAACTCACCAAGCCTTCTTAATATTATACAGACAGAGATTACAAGACTTATTTAAAATATTCAACACGGAAATACAAAAACTAAAACAAAGTACCAGGAGAATTTTCAAAGTATTCTTTTGACGAAGTAAATACCGAAAGATCTACAAGCCTAATTCCCACTATTGGAGAACTTGCCTCCCGTCTATTTGGGTTAACAACGGAGAAAGACTTGAAAATCCTGAGGAAAAACGTAAAAAAGCTGAACAATGCTATGAACATAACATTACATGTTCAAAAAATACAAGCTAGCCTAGTAAAATATCAAAGAGATAAAGTCAAAATGATATCTAAGAAAATCACTAAAACTGTAAATGTAATTACTTATTTAAGAAACGAAGTGGATCGTGTGATTACGAATTCGAGTCTCACTATGGTATCACTCGATATAATTACGATGTCACTACTAAAGCTAGTGACAGATGTTAGTAAGTTCGAGATCGCATTATTCGCCATTACTGGAGGAACTTTATCATACGACCTAGTAGATCATAGTAATCTAAAACGATTCCATTGATATATCAACAATCCATATACGACTTTTACAAAATTTCTACCTTTCCAGCTAATATAAAAAAGACTAATTCATTTATGACTATCACACCCGAAGCAGAGTATTTGCTTGTTGATCAGGATAGAAGAAAATATGCTTTGGCTAATCCACAAGACCTAAAAGAATGCATACCATTCAAAAACCTAGTTTGTCGGCTAACATTGCCTATTTACAATGTCGAATCTAGATCTTGTATGTTAGATATATTCTTAAGAGAAACCCAACAAGAAGAAATCCCTAATTCTTGTAAAGCCTTAATAGGAAGTACTAAACGAGAAATGTTCATACATCTTAGTTTGGCTATTTTCTGTTCAAAAGCAACTGTTGAAATTTTATCTTGTTATAATAAACCGAAAGAATAGGCCCAAGTTATAGGAACGAATTACTATTGCAAGGTGTAGGTAAAATAACCATAAAAAAAGGGATGTAGATTAGTAACTAAAGAAACAACAGTACAAACATCATTAATAACTACAAGCACAAATATAATAAGGCCTAAAATAACCAATTTTAAGGCAATCAATTTATCCTACACTATTCCCAATATAGTTAATGAGGAACTGAAAACCTCAATATGGTCTAAAATAGAGAGGATTAAAGGAACATTACCGCTTACAAAAATAAGAAAAGCACTGGATTCCCAGATCCCCCATTTTATTAAAGAAGACCAAAGATAAACGTACGTAGAAAGTAGATATGGATAATTCTCAACAAACTTCTGGTGGAATATACTACTGACCGTATGTTTCATGTTTACGATTTCCTTGAATATGAGAACCTTGCTAACCTTGAACTACGGGAGAATTTTGTGACCGCAAAGACAAAACTCAAAGGAAGACCACATACAGACGACTGAAATGCAGAAGTTAAACCCGGAACCCCTTGAAAACGTCTAATCCAAGAAAAAGGGAGGACAGTAGAAAACGAAGGGGGTATATAGGTCTTCAATTGCTCTTGCTATGTCCAGTCCCCTACTCTAACTATCATTTACGTAAAACCGTGCGGCTACGATGCTGGAATATGCATTTCTTGAGCAGCACGGAAGTGTGTGAACAATGAAGGCAAGAAATTGTATAGTAAACTAAGATCTCATATTTAATGACATAGTCTAACTCATGTTTAAACGATTGTTTTAAAACATAAATAGAATTAAGTAAGCGTTGAAGGACATTAAATAAAATATGTGTTCAATAAAGTATGCTTAAGAGTATAATAAGAGACCTTACTTAAAGTTATAGGTATATTAACCTTTTGATATCGTCATTCTTCTAAATCGCTATTGATTTTCCGATGGAAATTCTATGCATTTGAAACAAGCGTAGTAACAACGTCACAATGTCCAAATCAATATTATATTGATCCATCAATATTTGTGTAATAATATCAGTGTAATTGTTTGATGTTGTCTTGTAATATAATAATCACCGTTAAGTGTGCATAATCGTATTGTTTATTATCACCTTTATGTATTATAACCTACGCGTTATAAAGAACATGTGATTCTGCCTAGTTATTTTACTCCAGTAATTGGAATGACCTATTGGAAATCAACCATTACAAACACACAATCCAGTACAGATACAATCTAGTAGCATCTATCTTCATCATTCGTCAACCAACGAAGAGTACTCACAATAAAACGCAGGCAACGATGCTACGACGATAATTGCTATTACCACAGCCTATCATAGACCATATTATGAATCAGGTAACACTCTCTAATTAATCTCAGTAACCAGCATATTACAGAATTGTATAAAAAGTAACAATCCTGAGAACTCCCATTAACCAGCATAAGATGTAAATGCATAAATATCACCCTTGATAAACCCTTTGGACCCATACACCATATAACTGCATGGTTATGACATTGAGTAAATCCCATCAATCTGAATGTCATAGAATTGTGAGTTGAATCCCAAAGAAACAATGATCGAAAAGCCCCTACCTCTACTATCCCGTAAATATTACAAGATAGTTTCTCAAGAAAGATCCTGAAGACCAACTATTGAATTATAGAAACCAAAAGTAACCCCACTGACTAACCTTTGAGAGTCTTTATACTCCATTAGTTAAAGACAATGTGTTGTTGGATCCCCTAAGATCTTTTGTTAACCCATGCTGAATACAGATATCAATTCCCCTCCGATTAATAAAGAAACAAGTACGACTTCAATAGACACAAGCCAACCAAGAACAATTTTTAACAAGAAACACAATCTCTAAGTGCTCAAAATCTCCCAAAAATGAAGTGCTGAAAGGAAACCCGACCCATCCATTAACAATGCAATCCCGGTTATTAACCCCTCAACGATAACATGCCTTATGAACTATCCAAAGATAGCATGTAGAAATGAATTCTGAGATCAATTTTTGATACAACTGTATATAAAAGTATCAATTCCCTTTTGATAAATTAGAAACCAGCCCATCGTCCATGCCATGAACACAGCCACGTTCGAACAATTTTGTGCAGAACTTATACTTTAAGTGTTTTAACATTTTACCCATCAAAATAAAATAGTGAAGGACAATACTCAAAGGTCAGAATAAGTGAGTACAACAAGAGTCACGTAGGATGGTGAAATAGATGTGAATTTGCTTGTATCCATTGGTAATTTTGATAACTTATCAATAGTGTTCAATGAGGAACATACCCAGTGAAATTATTTTGCTATTACCAGTCAATATGGTAAACATAGCATTGTGTGTTTTAGATCGTTTCTTTATATACGTATAGCTAGTTACTTAAGTAGATTTATGTGTAGAATCGTTGTATTACTCCATTAATTTAGCGTAGATAGAAGGCATAATTATCCCCAAAGTTAGCGAAAGATAGCAATGTAATTCAAATGCTTGTAAATAGTGCATTTTCGAAAAATATGGTTATTATCATAGTATAAGAAGTCTTAAAATAATATTAGCATAGTCCCAACCACATAAAATCTTATTATGGGAAATGTAGGAGTTATCAGTGTTAGAAGTAGAAATGAAACAAAAAAAAATTGTGTAGCAGCTAGACTGTAACCAAAGAAAAATCTTTGAAGGATCCATTGAAGGAACTCTAGAGTAAAAAATATAATAAAATGAGAAATATAATAACAGGATAAAAGCAAAAGAATAGTCAGGAGTGCCTCCAAAATTTTTTTATTATTGCAGTGTCAATAAATATTGTAAAAGATAATGTATAAATTAATTTAAAACCCATGGGTCATCAGATCTAATGATGGGGGCATCATTAAACACTAGGAAGGGTAATTTGTACCATGAGAAGAAAACAAAATAACTTAAATCTTCTCTTTAAATATAAGAAACTTATTTCTTTCCGAAAATACTTTCGAGAGAAGTTAAATTCCCCTTCATTGCCTTTAAATCCCATTTCAAACTTCTGACTAACTCCTAACGAAAAAAGAAACCTGCAATTAATCTCAAGCAGATATCCCTTTAAAAACACCTAATAAAAGAGATGATTAAATTTGGATACCAGCCTAATGACTTTTAAGCAAAAACAAAGTTATACTTCGTAAAGCTTCACATTCTTTGTTTCTGTGAACAAAAGGGACTTGAGCATTCCCAAATATTCTTGACAGATTTCAAAAGCGAAAAGAATGCGGTTGGATTCTCAATACAAAAAAAGCACGTTCCATTGATATCGAAAATGACAGGGATTTGAATATTCGCGAAATGTGCTTGACAGATTGCAGGACATTGTTTTAAACAAAGTGTGGAGTTCTTTTAGGAATGTGAGAGTTTAATGATTGAAAATTGCAATAAAACTATTGGACTGTCAGACAACATAATGAAATTATTTTGTCAGCGTAATAAGAATGTTGGGGACGCTTTAAAAGGAGTTGGTCCAACGGTGAATGAGTTTTTATTGCTCAGAAGCTAAATGAGTGTTATATCTTAGTGAAAATAATATGGAGGTATCAGACGTAGATCATCAATCATTTATTCAACTCAATTCTGTCGGTACGATTGAATCAGAACATTTAAGAAGATTTTTGAAGTTTTATACTCGTAAAGTGCTCTATGTACTAATATAAGTCACAATAAATCTTTTAATTTCTTATTTGTGTTTTTCTTTCATATATGTCAGTATCTCGATCTGTAGTAGGTAACTAGTTCAATGTGTCTCTAGCATTGCTCCCAAAAGGAATCTGATTTTGATGAAGCATTGACGGAACTTGGTAAAGAGTTGACTCCAGATATTATGGCTACACTTCTGCTTCTATATTAGGAGTTCTTCCACAGTAACATCGAGAGTCAATCCCTTTTCTCCCTTTAGAATATACTATTAAAATACCCCCATTATAATCTATTAAAATCCCCCCATTATAATTAGCGGGAAGATTAACTTAAATTAACAAAATAAAATTCCCCCATTATAAGATAATAAGAACTCCGAGGTTGACACAAACCCATTTTTCCACTTTGATATTTTTACTTTTATACCAGTTTTGATACTTTGAAGAACATTTGATTTTTTTCTAAAAAGTTTGATTTTGAAATAAGGAATTTTTCAAAAACTTGAAAGTTTTTACAATAAAAAACGAACAAAAATTAATTTAAAAAACTCTCCGAAAAATAAGTTTTTGAAAGAAAAGTAAAGACCATTTTAAACTTAAGATCAGCAGATACAAATACCTGTTAAAATTCAAACTCAAAACGATCAGAAATTACTATTAAAGAAAGAATGAAACTCAAAACGAACAGAAATTAAATAAACAATCATAGCAAAAACATACAACAAGTAACAATATAAATGAATAAATAGATCTTAAAACGAGTAATGCTTAGATTGAATATAAAATATACTTTGCTATTGAAGTATAAATGACACTTAAAACGAACAGAAATTAAATAAACAATAAATGCAAACAAACAAGCAATAGATATTAATGTAAATGAATAAATAAATCTTAAAACGAATTAAATTGAAATTGAATATGTAGAACAAGTTTCAAAAAACTAAAAATCACTACAAACGGGAGTTTGGGTATCGCCTCCTTCTATCACTATAAAAGTCTAAAACCTACTGCGTCATTAGCGCTTTACTAAAAACTATATAGGTCTTGAACAGTCATGTCATGGAAAGTTTATTTGATGAATAATGATAATAATTGTTGAAAGATCCATCAGTTCAAGAATTTATTTCGCTTTAATTTTATTTTTATTTTCAATGCTATAAGAACTGGATAAGAAAATATTTGTAATATAATTTGTTTTCAGTTAAGCGCCAATGGCGCAGTAGGATTTTGGTTTTTTCTGCTTTACTCATATGCCCTTTATTTTCTTTGTTGGTAAGACAGGAACAAAGGAATTCCCGTTATGTATTGCTTTTTCAAGAAGAAGGGGGGGGGGGTCCCTTTATATGATCTAGACGTCTATTGATTTCCAACAGAATCATGCAAGCGAATGCCCATTGCGGGTAATGGACCAGGCAATTCCCATTGTCCGCTGGGGGCTTCAATACCCGATTCTGGCCGAGGAATTCGAGATGGCACGTGAAACAGGAATTTTGAAAAGTATTTGGCCTCTGCTCTTTTGCGGGTATGCCTCTCTCGGTGATAAGGCTACTCTTGCAGGTAGGCAGGCTATTGCATGGATCTCTCGGTAATAAAACAACCTCATTTTTCTCGCAAAATATAAGCTTTCACCCCGACTGCAATTTCAGAGTGCTTTGAAGAATCGAGACTTATTCCAGCTGGCTTAAACAGAAGTTAATTAGCAAGCGTCACGCATAGAGTGTATTTCAGCTAGACCTAAATTATACCGAACTCTACCTGTCAATAGATAAGGCTCACTCCCATATCTGCTTCTAAATGTAACGCTCTGATATTATGTATGGTTCACAATTTGAAAACATTTTCCCGATCAAATTGACTGAGCTATATTTACTTTAAATTTTCGATTTTAAAGGGGTGGAGTAGGTTACAATTACTATTTTCATATGAAAAATGCGATTAGATCTAATGTAAGTAGTCAGTGTATATTCTGGGGAAAGGGGCAAGGACAAAGCGTTACTTAATTGTCAAAAAAAGAAATTTTTACCATCTGCCATTGTGTGGTAAACTAGATGCTTTCAACTAGTGTTAAATGCTCGAAAAATGTAACTTATTTATGCGTTAAAATTAAGAGATCTTTAAATTGATTGATTTTTTAGTGACAATTCTATGTGAGAAACTGGACATTTGCCATTTGAGTATAATAATGGATTATTTTGTGAGACTCCCTCCTTCCTACATAGGGGGTATGCAGTCATATTGAAGCAATAATTTTTGGTTGCGCGTGGCTTTTTAAACTCGAATTTAATGAGAGGGGATATGGTGAAACTAGAAAACTAGAAAGTTTACTCTTTATTCCAGAATGTTTTGTATGTATTTAAACATATTAAAATTGACACTTGGTTTTTCAATTTCCAATCGAATGAGACTTTTTCGAAGCTTCTACAAAAAATTCTACACGAAGTGACCGGGCCTAAGAAAAAAAAATAACACATATTGCTCAAAAGACTAGATTGACCATTTTCTCATCATATACAAATATTCCAAAACAAAAAAAGAGCTCCTTTTTTGTAAATTAGGTCTACTTGGTCCAGAGTATGGGTTTAACCAGTCAGAGCCACAATCCCCCTGGCCCTTTCAACAAACCAGAGTTTTGAGCTGATCGAAAAACTAGAATTTTCGGTTCATTTAGGAGTAAAACAGTGTTGCACAAAACGTTCGTAGCTCAAGTGCAATACAGGCGCGAAGAATAGAATGTGTTCTTTTACATTAACATATCATAGAAAGAATAAAAACACATATGAAAGCTAAGAAAATATTTACGGTCTGCGATACTTGTTAATTCAAGGTTTTCTGTCAAATATTCCGTTTTTGCTGAATTCACTTACTATTAACATGACTCACCATCACTTAGGTAGATTATTTGCTCATTTTTGGTTTAATTGAGTTCTTTACCTTTCTTTTAGAAAACTTATTTTATGGAAAAAGTCTTTTTTTATAAATATCTTGTTTAACCTCGCAGTTCACGAAAACAGGCATTAGCGCAAGAAGGTGCCCCCCCCTACTAAGGTTAATGAGGAGGCTCCCCTTTAATCCCTATTGAGGCTCTTAGAGCAAAGGGGTTACGCATCATTTTCTAATGCTAATTTTCTAATGCGAATCTAATATCATTACTGCATTTTTTGCTACGTGTGGGCCTTTTGAGGTGGGTGGGGAGCAAGAGGGGTGAGTTAATTTTGAAAACTAAATTCCATGTTTCTTAAATGCTCGCATATTTTTATGAAAATAAGATGCATTTTAACTATATACGTTCTTTTTATGAAAAACTAAATTCAACTTTCTTAAATGATCTATTATTTCTAGGAAAATAAGATGTATTTTAACCGCTTGTTTTTCATTTAATGAGAACAAAGATTTAATTTTTATTTCAGGGAGGCCCAAAGGCCAGAACAAAATTTGCACTTTACTGAAAAAATATATTTTTTTTTACTTTTATAACTTCAGTAAATCAAATAATATTAACATTTTGATTACTAAATATAGGGATATGTATATTAAACTGACAGTGCACATTCATTTGTATTTTTTTCAGTAAAGTGCAAATTATGTTCTGTCCTTGGGAAGGCACAGGGGTTATGATCCCTATTCATGTTAATTTCTGCTCGTTTTAAGTTTGACTCGGTTATTTATTGTAATTTCTGTTCGTTTTGGGTTTCATTTGTCTATCAATGCTGATTTGTGGTACCTTCAAGCTTGGTATACTATTTGATTATATTTTTGCTCGTTTCTGGTTTAATGGAGTTCTTTACTTTTCTTTGAAAAATTAATATTGTGGAAAATGTTTTTTTTTATTAATATCTGTTCGTTATATATTGACATATCTTTTCAGGGAAAAAGAAAATAACACTTTAAATAATTTCGTTTTTTTAAGACTTTATAGTTTGGCCTGCTATTTGTATGCTGGAGAAATTTTCTTAGCAATTTTTTACAACGTACACCCTTTTACAAATCTGAAAACAAATAGTTCTGAAAACAAATAGTTGAAAAAATTAAACACTACAAACAAATAGTGTTTAATTTAGTTCATTCCTCCACTAGTTAACCTGAAATAGAAAACTTGATACCATTCGCAAATAAATTTGTTTAATTTCTTTGATAGCTTGGATACACATACCCTATTTTTATTTGGCTAAATTTTAAGAGCAGAAGTAAACCCGAAAGTTTGAATATAATACCCTCAGTCGTTCTTGGTATACTGATGATATGCCTTATTGGTAATTAGCATTAACACAGTGCATTTTTATTTAATCTTATGGCAAAATTTTTTTTTTAAACTTAATGGGCAAATGGGAGGGGGGGCGTGGTAGGGGGACTAGTTGCCCTCCAATCACTTTCGACTATTAAAAAGGGCATTAGCCCTTTCTATATTCAACTGAATGAGCCCTCTTCGAAGTTCCTACGACAACTCCTTCGATACAAAGTGCCGTGGTCTAAAAATAAAATAAAAATAAAAATAAAAGATAAATTGTGCCCACATCGATCATTTCTATAGAAATGTCTAGCCTTCCAATCACTTTCGACTATTAAAAAGGGCACTAGCCCTTTCAATTTCCAATCGAATGAGCCCTTTTTGAGTTTGTATGACAACGCTTTCTATAAACACCTTATATGCCCCCAAGGCATAAGTTACAACCCCTGTCCTGAGGGCTGTGAGGGGGGGGGGTTATCATCCTCAAAGTTCTAATTTCCAGAACTTTCAACTACGTTAAACAAAACGGCTATCTAAAACTTTTGATTGAATGCGTTTGGGGAAATGGTGGGCGTGAGAGGGGCGTTAGTTGCTCTCCAATCACTTTCAACCATTAAAAACGGAACTAGCCATTTCAATTTTCAATCGAATGAGCCATTTTGAAGTTTTTACGACAACGCTTTACATAAAAACTTTATATTCTCCTAGGGTATAACTTACAACCCTTGTTCTGAGGGCTGGGGGGGGGGGGTTGTCATCCGCAAATACTTAATTTCTAGAACTTTCAACTACGTTGAAGAAAATTGCAATCTCAAAATTTTGATTGGAGGTGGGGGGGGAAATTGTGGGCGTGAGAGGGGGTTTAGTTGCCCTCCAATCACTTCCAACTATTAAAAAGAGCACTAGCCCTTTTAATATCCAATCGAATGAGCCCTTTTTGAAGTTTCTACGACACACTTTCTATAAAAGCCTTATATGCCCCAGGGCATAACTTACAACCCTTGCCCTGAGGGCTGTGAGGGGGATGTCATCCTCAAAGACATAATTTCCAGACCTTTCAACTACGGTGAACAAAATGGTTATCTCAAAATTTTGATTGGATGTGTTTGGGGAAGTGGTGTGCGTGGGAGGGGGGTTACTTACCATCCAATCACTTTCGATTGTTAGAAAGGGCTCCAGCCGTTTCAATTTCCAATCGAATGATTCCTTTTTCAAGTTTCTACTACAACGATTTCTATAAAAATAACCATATATGCCCCCAGGGCATAAATTACAACTCCTGCCCTGAGGGCTGTGAGGGAGGGGTGAGTGTCATCCTGAAAAACCTAATTTCCGGACTTTTTAACTACGTCGAACAAAATGGCTATCTCAAAATTTTTATTGTATGTGTTTGGGGAAATGGTGTGTGTGAGAGGGGTGTTAGTTATCCTCCAATCATTTTCGACTACCAAGAAGAGCACAAGCCCTTCTAATTTTCAATCGAATGAGCCCTTTTTGAAGTGTCTACAACATCACTATCTATAAAAACCTTATATGCCCCCAGGGCATATAAGGTGATTGCCTTATATGCCGAGGGCTCTGAGGGGGTTATCATCCTCAAAGACCTAATTTCTAAAACTTTTAACTACTTTGAACAACATGGCTATCTAAAAATTTTGATTGGATGTGTTTGGGGAAAAGGTGGGCGTGAGAGGGGGTTTTGTTGCCCTCAAATTGCTTTCGACTATTAAAATGGACACTAGCCCTTTGAATTTCTAATAGAATGAGCTTTTTTCAAGTTTCTACTACAAAGCTTTCAATAAAAACCTTATATGCTCCCAGGGCATAACTTACAACCCTTACCCTGAGGGCTGTGGGGAGGGGGGGGGGGTTATCATCCTCAAGGATATAGTTTCAGGACCTTTCAACTACTTTGAACAAAATGGCTATCTCAAAATTTTGATTGGATGTGTTTGGATAAATGGTGGTCGTGGAAGAGGGTTTAGTTTCCCTCCGATCACTTTTTACTGTTAAAAAGGGTAGTAGCCCTTTGAATTTCCAATCGAATGAGCCTTTTTTGAAGTTTCTACGATAACGCTTTCTATAAAAAGCTTAGATACCCCCAGGGTATAACTTACAACCCTTGCCCTGAGGGCTGTGGGGGAGTGTCCTCCTCAAAAAGATAACTGCTATGTGGAAATCAATTACGCTGAACAAAATGGCCATCTCAAAATTTTGATTGGATGTGTTTGGGGAAATGGTGGGCGTGGAAGGGGTGTTAGTTGCCTTCCAATCACTTTTGACTATTAAAAAGGGCACAAGCCACCCCAATTTTCAATCGAATTAGCCTTTTTCGAAGTTTTCTACGACAACTTCTTCTATCTGCCCTAGTCTAAAAAAAAATAAATAATAAATAATACATTGTGCCAACATCGTTCTTTATTTAGGCAGCGCGATTGCGCCGCCTATGATAGAGGTGATGCCTCAGTTGACAGTTTTCGTATATCATATTAGCTTAAAAGGTAAAAAATATTTGTCCAGGTCCAGGATCACCAAAATAGGGTTAATTTTCTTTCTTTTTTCTTTTTTTATTGACCTAATTTAATTAAGATAACAATAGCCAGAATAAGGAATCACCCCAATAAGACTAGTTCTCACAATTTTTTATCGAGCTGATTTTTACCGAGTCTTTTGTATCAGTTGCAGAGATGCCTGGGTTAACAGTTTTTCTTGTATTATGCTGGCCCGGACGTTAAAAATTATTAGTTCAAAATCGGCCAAATAACGCTAATTTTATCTTTTTTTTTTTATAGAACTATTGTTTAGCTAGTCGTTTTTATCTATAGGGCTGATGTCGCAGTTGACATTCGTTCTTGTAATACTTTAGCAAAAATAGTACAAATTATTAGTCCAAAAATGCCCAAATACGGCAAACTCTATTTTTTTTTTTTTTTACTAAGCTAGTTTTTACTCAGTTGTTTTTTACCAATTGACTGATACCTCGGTTGACCTTAGATTGCACTTGCCCAAATAGTAAAAAAATGTTTCAAATAGCTTTTATGGTGTTGATGTTTTCTGGAATTTGGAAGTAGGATAGTGGGTTTATTATATTAAACTATTGCCAGAAAAGCATTGAAAAAGCTAATAGCCAAGCTTTAGCAAAATATAGAATGACGAGTTTCTAAAGACCTATATTTAAAAGCCCTTGGGAGGCATTTACATGTGAAATATCGATGTGCTTTGGGTAGTTCCTCTCTTGTCTTGCTTCGATCAAGTTCTTGTCTTGCGTTTCTTTCAAACCATTGTAAATAGACTTTGTATGCACAGTTAATAGTATAGAGAATATTCTCCCTCCTCCATAAGAACCCATGGCTCTGAAAAATTTGGCTACGCTCATCAAAGTATACTTATTAGATGCATACTAAAGTAACATCAACAAAAGGGTAAAGGTTTACATAGACGTGGCTTTACATCCATAGAGATTATTAAGGGGGGGCGAAACATCAAATTTATTACCATCATGGAATTAAATTGGAAAGACAAAACATCAATCACTGGAGACTTGTTTTGTCATGTAAGATGACAAACTGCATTTCAATGACAAATTGATTTCGCGATTTGCAGGTTGGACGCAAACAATGTGGCTTTTCTTCCCGACTGTAATTGCAAGGTAGAATGTATTCCTGCTTATTGAAATCGGAGAAGTTCAACTATAAAACAAGGTTCCAAGAGCAATGTGTTGTGTGTAGGCAATTTAAGGTGTGGCTAGAGATCCAGGTTTACCTGGCACGGATATAGGTGTAAGCGTGATTCCCACAAATTTTTTTATTGTTCTATTTTCACTGGTATATCTTTATTGCCTTGTTTACATACAAATATCTTTATTGCCCTGTTTTGCATACACGTATCTTTATTGCCCTTTGCTACTCTGTTTGTACATTGGTGCACTGGCCTTTTTATATACATTCTCCTTTAACATGGAGCTATATAAAAATGAAAGGCATACCTATAGTTCCTTGAGTCTTGATTATATATTGAAGCTGTTCAGAGTAGTGTTCGACTCTAGTTCTAATATCCTGACTTTATACAATAGACATTTTCTTTTACATTTACGCAATTGTGTATTCTAGCCTGCTAAATGGTAATTAGATTACAAGCACCATTGAGGAAGTAGTCAACAGCCCCAACGGACCGTCAAAAAATCTTACACGAGCGTGCCAATTCATGAAAATATAGAGAATACAAGGACTTTGTTCAGATGTCTAGTAAAGGGTTCCATATCTTGGAATCATTTTTTGAGCCTAATTTTTGGCTAACCGTCTCAAAGATAAAGCGCTTATTAGTGAATCCGGGTTGCAGCAGTAGCTGCAACCGAGTAAAGAGTGAACCACAGTCCATAGTAACCAAATGTTGAAAATTGCGTTTAAAAAAAACCGCCCATTGAAAAAAATTGCCATCTGCAACTAATTCAGGAATGGTAGCTATTATTTCTATTTGTCTTAAAAGTAAAAGTTTATTGCGATAAGATGTTTATGATGATTTTGAAAAAGCCTGAAGCCCTTCGAAAATGATGTCAGATCAAAATGAAAAGTATACCATTGGAATCAGCATGATCGAAAACCTTGTATAGGGAAATTACAGTCCCCCACCCTGAACAACAGGGAAAATCACTTTTTTGCATGGGTTTCACTGATGTCTCCCGTATTTTTTTTCTAGCAGGGCTAGGGTGACAAAAAAATCATGGAGAGATATTGAATAGCTCGTTCGAACGAACATTAAATTTTCTAGTACCCTTTTTAAGTGACCAAAAAGATTGGAGGGTTGCTAGCCCCTGTCCCCAAAATACCCCTTCCCCAAAAGTCGTCCAATCAAAATTTTGAGATATTTATTTTGTTCAATAGAGTTCAAAGGTCCAATACATATAGTTTTAATGATGATATGAAATGACCCTTTATAGTCCCTTGAGAAATTGCTGTACGATGTATCGGCAGTATCGGTATCGGCCGTATCAATATCCCGTTTATTGCTATGGACATATTCGCATCGGCCGTATTAGTATCGCGTGTATCAGGATCGGGCGTATCAGTGACGGATGTTTTTTTCGATAATGGTTTTCCAAAATTTGATCGATTTTGAGGTGCGATTTTTTTTTAAGATTTCAGGGTGGAATTTAGCAGGGGAGGCATTTCCACAGGAAGAGTTGGCCATCTGACGCTGATTCAGGAATGGTAGTTATTGTCTCGGTAAATCTTAAAAGTAATGGTTTATTGTAAAAAAAAACAACTTATGGTCATTTAGAAAAAAAAGTCCAAGACCCCTAAAAATGGCATCAGATCAAATTAACGGCTCACCATCATGGTTGAAACAGTAGCTGCAACCTAGTAAAAAGCGAACCGTAGCCCATAGTAACTAAAAGTTGAAAACGCGTGATTGCAGTCCTCCAAACTGAACAG
This sequence comes from Artemia sp. Qi Xiang Cuo, assembly GCF_049724085.1. Classification (NCBI taxonomy): domain Eukaryota; kingdom Metazoa; phylum Arthropoda; class Branchiopoda; order Anostraca; family Artemiidae; genus Artemia; species Artemia sp. Qi Xiang Cuo. The sequence goes on along the minus strand of NC_142796.1, from coordinate 82,562,466 downwards.
CAAGGAAAATCAATTTTTTGCAGGGGTAGAACTGAAATGTCTTCCTTTTTTTCTTTTTTTTCTACCAACGCTAGCGAGTGACCAGAATATCTTAGAGAGATATTTAATGACTTATTCGAACGGAAAGTAATTTTGCTAGTGTCTTTCATGAGTGACCAAAAAGATTGGAGGGCAGCTAGCCCCCCTCTCCCAAAAGCCCTCTCCCTCCCAACATTCTGAAAAAAAATTTGAGATAATTGTTTCTTCAATATAGTTCAAAGATCCAATAACTACGGTTTTGGTGATGATATCACCCTCCATAGTCCCTGGGGAAAGGGTTGTAGGTGGTATTGGATATTTTTTTCAATCATGATTTTGTTACTTCTATCATAATTCTAGCAGTTGGTTGCAGCAATAGCTGAAACCAAGTAAAGAGCAAACCACAGCCCATAGTAACCAAAAGTAAAAACATGTGTTTTGAAAGAAACTAAATAATGAAAAAATTGCCACCCGACACCTATTCAGGAATGGTAACTACCATTTCGGTTCGTCTTAAAAGTAAAAGTGTATTGTGCAAATATTAAAAAACATTCAATACTGATTGATTGAAAAAACCTCCAAACCAATACGCCCGATACCGATACGCCCAATACCTCCTATAGCCCTCCGCCTACAGCTTACAGTTCCGATCTTGATCGACAAGGAAAATCCCTTTTTTGCATGGGTAGCACGGCTCCGTCTCCTGTTGTTGTTTTTTTTTCGTTATTTTTCTTCCAGGCCTAGAGGGTTACCGGAGTATTATAGAGAGATGTTCAATGGCTCATTCAAAAACCATTTCTTATACCTATGTGCTTTTTATAAATTCTACCATGTGCAAGTGCCATATGGCCCTAAAAATGGCATATGACACTAGTAGAGAGGGAGGTGCTACTCCGATCGCTCACCCCTGCTACCACCTACAACTTTTTTACATAGTTTAATGGGGACAGTGTCAATGACTTCTTTCTCCAAGGTCTCTTTCTCCAGGTGTGTTTTTGGCCAAGTGTCTCAGTCATTAATCAAATTGTTTCCGGACAAAGTTTAGTAATGTTTGACAGGTACTGTTCCAGGAATAGATCCAAGTCATTAATGTCTTTGTCTCGAAAACAATTCTACTGGTCGAACTCCAAAAGATATTAATAGCCAAACGCCATGGAAACAATTATCCAAGAAACATCTTAGCGATGAATAGCTTTAGCGCGGGAATCAGGTTTCTTAGTAATTTGAAATGTGACAGCGCAGAGATGCCAAAAAACAAGAGGAACACGCTTAAATAACGTTTAGGGGTTATTTGGGCGAAACCGTTTTTAGACATTTTATGGAATTATTTCAGCGAAACAGTTAGAGACATTTTAAAAGATGATTTTAAAAGAGGATTTTAGAAGAGGATTTGAGGGTGAAACTCTGTGGTCGTTATAATACACAAGTTGTATTTGAACAGTGTCGTGAGGTCCCTACCCCAACCCCAAAGGGCTTCGATCCCCCCACCCCAACCCCGAAGGAAGCCACCGGTCCTCATAGGTCCCCCAAGCTCCTAAAGGACCACCCGGCCTTCAAGGGCCCCCCAGACCCTCAAAGGCCCTCCCCGAACCCCGTCTTTCGTTGATGTGCGTTGTCTGAAACCTATGATTTGGGGTGTTTGTTTGCTATTTTTGACTTTTCTGAGCTGGATTTCTTACCCTTTCATAGGTGTGTGTTGTCAGAAATATGATATGGGATGTGTAGTTTGCTATTTGGACTTTTCAGAGCTAGGATTCTTAGTCCATCATAGGTGTTTGTTGTCTGAAATCTATAGTTGAGATGAGCAGTTTGCTATTTTCGACTTTTATGAGCTGGATTTCTTACCCTTTCATAGGTGTGTGTTTTCAGAAAATTATGATTTGGGATGTGTAGTTTGCTAGTTGAAATTTTCAGAGCTAGGATTCTTAGTCTCTCCTAGGGGTCTGTTGTCTAAAACCTATAGTTCGGGATGAATAGTTTGCTATTTCAGGCTTTTATGAGCCAGGTTTTCTAGTATTTTGTAGGTGTGGGTTGTCTGAAACGTATGATTTGGGATATGTAAATTACTATTTCAGGCTTTACTGAGCTAGATTTCTTAGTATTTCGTTGGTGTGTTTTGTCTGAAACCTACGGGTGGGGATGTACGGTGTGCTATTTATGACTTTTCTGAGCTGTATTTCATAGCCTTTCTTAGGTGTATATTGTCTGAGACCAATAATTTGGACTGGTTAATTTGCTATTTCCAGCTTTTATTAGCTAGGGTTCTTAGCCTTTCATAGGTATGTGTTGCCAGAAAATTATGATTTGGGATGTGTAGTTTTCTATTTGGACTTTTTAGAGCTAGGATTCTTAGTCCCTCATAAGTGTTTGTTGTCTGAAACCTATAGTTTGGGATGAGTAGTTTGCAATTTCGGGTTTTTATGAGCTAGGTTTCTTAGCCTTTCGTAGGTGTGTGTTGACTGAAACTTATGATTTGGGATATGTAAATTACTATTTCGGGCTTTTCTAAGCTAGATTTCTTAGTCTTTCGTTTGTGTGTGTTGTCTGAAACCTATGATTTGGGGTGTATGGGTTGCTATTTTTTGACTTTTCTGAGTTGAATTTCTTAGTCTTTCATACGTATGTGTTGTCTGAAGCCTATGATGTCTGATGAGGGTTTCGCTATTTTTGACTTTTCTGAGCTAGATTTCTTACCCTTTTATAGGTGTGTGGCGTCAGAAAATTAGGATTTGGGATGTGTAGTTTGCAAGTTAGACTTTTCAGAGCTAGGATTCTTAGTCTCTCATAGGCGTTTGCTGTCTGAAACCTTTAGTTTCGGATGAATAGTTTTCTATTTCAGGCTTTTATGAGCTAGGCTTCCTAGTATTTCGTAGGCGAATTTTGTCTGAAACGTATGATTTGAAATATGTAAATAACTATTTCAGACTTTTCTGAGCTTGATATCTTCGTCTTTTGTTGGTTTGTATTGTCTCAAACCTATGGTTTTGGATGGGTGGATTGCTATTTTTGACCTTTCTGCGTTGGATTTCTTACCCTTTCATAGGTGTGTGTTGTCTGAAACGTATGATTTACGACGGTTAATATACTATTTCTAGTTTTTATTAGCTATGTTTTTTAGCCTTTCATAGGTGTGTCTTGTCAGAAAATTATGACTTGTGATGTGTAGTTTGCTTTTTGGACTTTTCAGAGCTAGGATTCTTAGTCCCTCATAGGTGCTTGTTGTCTGAAGCCTATAGTTTTGGATGAGTATTTTGCTATTTCAGGCTTTTCTGAGCTAAGGTTTCTTAGTATTTCATAGGTGTGTGTTGTCTGAAGCTTATGATTTGAGGTGTGTAATTTGCTATTTCCGACTTTTCATAACCAGATTTCTTAGTCATTCGTAGGTGTGTGATGACTGAAACCTATGATTTGGGATATGTGGGTTGCTATTTTTTGACTTTTCTGAGTTCTAGTTTAGTTTAATTTGAGTTAAGAGTTTAGAGTTTTTAGCTTAGCGTCTTAGCTTAGAGTTTTTGTTAGAGTTCTAGTTTAGTTTATTTTTAGTTAAGAGTTTATAGTTTTAGCTTAGAGTCTTAGCTAAGAGTTTTTTGTTGAAGTTCTAGTTTAGTTTAGTTTTAATTAAGAGTTTAGAGTTTTTAGCTTAGAGTCTTAGCTTAGAGTTTTTGTTGAGGTTCTAGTTTAGTTTAGTTTTAATTAAGAGTTTAGAGTTTTAGCTTAGAGTCATAGCTTAGAGTTTTTGTTAAAGTTGAAGTTTAGTTTAGTAATAGTTAAGTGTTTTGAGTTTTACCTTCGATAATTAACTTAGATTTTTAGCTTAGTTTACCTTTAGTTAAGAGTTTAGAGTTTTTTAGATTAGACTAGTATATTATAGTTTCTGTTAGAGTTCTAGTTTATTTTAGTTTTAATTAAAAGTTTATAGTTTTTAGCTTAGAGTCATAGAATTTAGTTTTATTTATAGTTCTAGTTTAGTTTAGTTTTAGTTAAGAGTTTAGAGTTTTTAGCTTATAGTCTTAGATTATAGTTTTTGTTGAAGATCTCGTTTAGTTTAGTTTTATTTAATAGTTTATAGTTTTAGCTTAGAGTCTTAGCTTAGAGTTTTTGTTAGAGTTTTAGTTTAGTTTAGTTTTAGTTAAGAGCTAAGAGTCTCGAGGTTTTAGCTTAGAGTCTTAGCTTAGAGTTTCTGATAGAGTTCTAGTTTAGTTTTCTTCTAGTTAAGAGTTTAGAGTTTTAGCTTAGAGTCTTAGCTTAGATTTTTTGTTAGAGTTCTAGATTAGTTTAGTTATAGTTAAGAGTTTGATGTTTTACCTTAGAGACTTATCTAAGAGTTTTAGTTTAGTTTTAGTTTATTTATAGTTCTAGTTAAGAGTTTAGTGTTTTAACAGAGAGACTTAGCTTAGAGTTTTAGTTTAGTTCAGTTTTAGTTAAGAGTTTAGATTTTTAGCTTAGACTCGTATCTTAAAGCTTTTATTAGAGTTCTAGTTTACTTCATTTTTATTTAAGATTTTAAAGTTCTTATCTTAGTGTCTTAGTTTAGAGTTTTGTTGAAATTCTAGTTTAGTTTATAGTTTTATCTTAGAATGATAATTTTAATTATAGTTATAGTTTACCTTAGTTTTACTTAAAAGTTTAGAGTTTTAGCTTATAGTATTAGCATAGAGTTTATGTTAGAGTTATAGTTCAGTTCAGTTTTAGTTATGAATTTAGAGTTTAACTTAGATTCTTAGATTAGATTTTTTGTTAGAGTTATATTTTAGTTACATTTGAGATTTTTGAGTTTTACATTAGAGACTTAGCTTAGATTTTTAGTTTATATTAGTTTTACTTAAGAGTTTGGAGTTTTATCTTAGAACCTCAGATTAGAGTTTATGTCAGAGTTTTAGTTTAGTTTTAGTTAAGATTTTAGTGTTTTTATCTTAGAGTCTTAGCTTATGTTTTTTGTTGAAGTTCTAGTTTAGTTTAGTTTTAGTTTAGAGTTTTAACTTAGATTTATATTTTCAATTAGAGTTCTAGTTTAGTTTCGTTTTAGTTAAGAGTTTTTAGCTTATAGTCATAGCTTAGTTTTATTTATAGTTCTATTTTAATTTAGTTTTACTTAAGAGTTTAGAGTTTTAACATAGAGTCTTATCTTAGAGTTTTAGTTAGAGTTAAAGTTTAGTTTAGTTGCAGTTCAGAATTTAGAGTTTAAGATTAGAGTCATAGCATAGAGTTTTACTTAAAGTTATAGTTTGGTTAAGTTTTAGTTAAGAGTTTCTAATTTTAGCTGAGTCTTAGCTTAGAGTTTTTGTTAGAGTTCTATTTTAGTTTAGTTTTAGTTAAGAGTTTAGAGTTTTACCTTAGAGTCTTATCTCAGAGTTTTTGTTAGAGTTCTAGTTTAGTTTAATTTTAGTTAAGAGTTTGATGTTTTAACTTTGAGTTTTAGTTAGAGTTCTAGTTTAGTTTACTTTTAGTTAAGAGTTTGTTGCTTTGCCATGGAATCTTATCTTCGAGTTTTACTTAGAGTTTAAGTCTAGTTTAGTTTTAGTTATTATTTAATATAATTATCTTCGAGTCTTGGCGTGTAGGTTTAGTTAAAGTTATAGTTTAGTTTAGTTTTAGCTAAGAATTAAGAGTTTTCATATTAGAGCTTTAGTTTACAGTTGTGGCTAGAGTTGTAGTTAAGTTTAGAAATAGCTAAGAGTTTATAGTTCTAGATTAAGATTCTCTGCCTAGAGCTTTTGTTAGAGTTGAAGTTTAGTTTAGTAACAGATAAGAGTTCAGAGTTCTAACTTAGAGTCTTAGCGTAGAGTTTTAGTTATAGTTATTAGTTAGTTTTGATATATTTAAGAGTTTGGAGTTTAACTCCAAGAATTATTTTAGATTTATAGTTTTTTTTATTTTTAGTTAATAGTTTAGAGTTTTTTTTATCTTATAGTATTAGCTTATATTTTTTTTTATAGTTCTAGTTTATTGTTTTTCTTTTTAATATTTTATATTTTTTTCTTATATTATTATAATAGATTTTTTTTTGAAAATCTAGTTTAGTTTAGTTTAGTTACGAGTTAGTAGCTCGACATTAGAGTCTTAGCTTAGAGTTTTTTTTTATAGTTCTACGTTACTTTAGTCTTATCCAATAGTTTAGAGTTTTTATCTTATAGTCAAATCATACATTTTTTGTTAGAGTTATAGTTTAGTTTAGTTTTATTTAAGAGTTTAGAGTTTTTAGTTTAGAGTCTTAGCTTAGAGTTTTAGTTTAGTTTTAGTTTAGAGTTGTAGCTTAGACTTAGAGTTTAAATTAGAGTTCTAGTTTAATTTAGTTTTAGTTAAAAGTTTGGTGTTTTAGCATAGAGTCTTAGTTCAGGGATTTTGTTAGAGTTTTATTTTATCTTAGTTTCATCTTCTAGTTTATAGTTTTAGCACTGTCTTGCTATCTGGTTTTTTATGATCTCTAGTTTAGTTTATTTTTATTTAATAATTTATAGTTTTTAGATTATAATCATAGATTAGTGTTGGTGTTATAGTTATAGTTTAGTTTAGTTTTAGTTAAGAGTTTAGAGTTTTAGCTTAGAGTCTTAGCTTAGAGTTTTTGTTAAAGTTGAAGTTTAGTTTAGTAATAGTTAAGAGTTTAGAGTTTTACCTTAGAGTCTTAGCTTAGAGTTTTTGTTAGAGTGAACAGATCTATTTATATGCTTGTGGAGCTTTAAGTCTTAGTTAAGAGTTTAGTGTTTTAGCTTAGAGTCTTAGCATAGAGTTTTTGTTTGAGTTCTAGTTATGAGTTTTAGTTTTTAGCTTAGATTCTTAGCTTAGAGTTTTTGTTAGAGTTCTAGTTTAGTTTAGTAATAGTTAAGAGTTTAGAGTTTTAGCTTAGAGTCTCAGCTTAGAGTTTTTGTTAGACTTCTAGTTTAGTTTAGTTTTAGTTAAGAGTTTCGAGTTTTACCTTAGAGTCTTAGCTTAGAGTTTTTGTTAGAGTTCTAGTTTAGTTTAGATATAGTTAAGCGTTTGGATTTTTACCCTCGAGACCTAGCTTAGAGTTATAGTTTAGTTTAGTTTTAGTTAAGAGTTTAGAGTTTTTTTTATCTTAGAGTCTTAGCTTAGAGTTTTTGTTAGAGTTGAAGTTTATTTTAGTTCTAGTTAAGAGTTTAGAGTTTTACCTTAGAGTCTTAGCTTAGAGTTTTTGTTAGAGTTCTCGTTTAGTTTAGTTTTAGTTAAGCGTTTAGAGTTTTACCTTCGAGACTTAGCTTAGATTTATATTTTAGTTTAGTTTTAGTTAAGATTTTAGAGGTTTTTTTTTAGCTTAGAGTTTTAGCTTAGAGTTTTTGTTAGAGTTATAGTTTATTATGGTTTTAGTTAAGAGTTTGGTGGTTTAACTTAGAGTCATAGCTTAGAGTTTTAGTTGGAGTTCTAGTTTAGTTTTAGTTAAGAGTTTAGAATTTCAGCTTAGAGTCTTAGCTTAGAGTTTTTTGTTATAGTTCTAGTTCTAGTTTAGTTTTAGTTAAGAGTTTAGAATTTTAGCTTAAAGTCTTAGCTTAGAGTTTTTGTTAGAGCTCTAGTTTATTTTAGTTTTAGTTAAGAGTTTAGAGTTTTAGCTTAGAGTCTTGGCTTAGAGTTTTTGTTAAAGTTGAAGTTTAGTTTAGTAATAGTTAAGAGTTTAGAGTTTTACCTTAGAGTCTTAGCTTAGAGTTTTTGTTAGAGTGAAACAGATCTATTTATATGCTTGTGCGGAGCTTTAAGTCTTAGTTAAGAGTTTAGTGTTTTTAGCTTAGAGTCTTAGCATAGAGTTTTTGTTTGAGTTCTAGTTTATTTTAGTTTTTAGCTTAGAGTCTTAGCTTAGAGTTTTTGTTAGAGTTGAAGTTTAGTTTAGTAATACTTAAAATTTTATAGTTTTACCTTAGAGCCTCGTCTTAGAGGTTTTGTTAGTGTTCTAGTTTAGTTTAGTTTTAGTTAAGTGTTCCGAGTTTTAGATTAGAATCTTAGCCTAGAGTTTTCTGTATTTTTCTAGTTAAGTTATAGTTAAGAGTTTGGAGTTTTACCTTCGAGACTTAGCTTAGAGTTTTAGTTTAGTTTAGTTTTAGTTAAGAGTTTAGAGTTTTTTTTAGCTTAGAGTCTTAGCTTAGAGTTTTTGTTAGAGTTGAAGTTTAGTTTAGTTTTAGTTAATAGTTTGGTGTTTTAGATTAGAGTCTTAGCTTAGAGTTTTTGTTAGAGTTCTAGTTTAGTTAGATATAGTTAAGCGTTTGGAGTTTTACCTTCGAGACTTAGCTTAGAGTTTCAGTTTAGTTTAGTTTTAGTTAAGAGTTTAGAGTTTTTTTTTTTAGCTTAGAGTCTTAGCTTAGAGTTTTTGTTAGAGTTATAGTTTAGTTTAGTTTTAGTTAAGAGTTTGGTGGTTTACCTTAGAGTCATAGCTTAGAGTTTTAGTTGGAGTTCTAGTTTAGTTTTAGTTAAGAGTTTAGAGTTCTACCTTAGAGTCTTAGCTTAGAGTTTTTTTTGTTGGAGTTCTATTTTAGTTTAGCTTTAGTTAAGAGTTTAGAGTTTTAGCTTAGAGTCTTAGCTTAGAGTTTTTGTTGGAGCTCTAGTTTATTTTAGTTTTAGTTAAGAGTTTAGAGTTTTTAGCTTAGAGTCTTAGCTTAGAGTTTTTATTGAAGTTCTAGTTTAGTTTAGTTTTAGTTAATAGTTTAGAGTTTTAGCTGAGTCTTAGCTTAGAGTTTTTGTTAGAGTTGAATTTTAGTTTAGTCATAGTTAAGAGTTCAGAGTTCTACCTTAGAGTCTTAGCTTAGAGTTTTTGTTACAGTTCTCGTTTAGTTTAGATATAGTTAAGCGTTTGGTGTTTTAGCTTAGAGTGTAAGTTAGAGTTCTAATTTCGTTTACTTCTAATTACTGGTTATGTGCTTTGCAATAGAGTATTAGCTTCGAGATTCACTTAGATTTTTAGTTTAGTTTAGTTTTATTTATTAGTTAATATATTTATATTAGATTATTGGCATGGAGTTTTAGTTAGAGTTCTAGTTCGTTTTAGTTTATTTAATAATTAATAGTTTTCATATTAGAGTCTTAGCTTAGAGTTTTTGTTAGAGTTGAAGTTTAGTTTAGTAATATTTAAGAGTTTAGAGTTTTAGATTAGAGTCTAAGCTTAGAGCTTTAGTTAGAGTTGAAGTTTAGTTTAGTAATAGTTAAGAGTTCAGAGTTCTACCTTAGAGTCTTAGCTTAGAGTTTTTGTTAGAGTTCTCGTTTAGTTTAGATATAGTTAAGCGTTTGGAGTTTTACCTTCGAGACTTGGTTTAGAGTTTTAGTTTAGTTTAGTTTTAGTTAAGAGTTTAGAGTTTTTTTTAGCTTAGAGTCGGGTCGGTCGAAAACAGGATCAGCCGCTTTGTGGCATGTTTGAAACAGGTTTTATGCGGCCATGCCGCATAGAAACAAAAATGAATTCTTGTCGAAAAGGGGCATGTTTAAGAGCTGACGTCACAAGACTTGTTTTGTTTCTTAAGCTAATACGAAGATGATGACATGCCGATTCTAAACCAAAAACGACTCTATCGAAATGTGGCATGTATAGGCATCATGTCAAAAAACTGGTTTTTATCACAAAACTTAAATGTCTCTTGTTTTGGCTTTTGCCAAGGATACAAAGACATATCGATCGTATATATGGGTCTGCTAAGTACGAGTTATAGAGTTTGTACTTGGAATAGAAGATGGCATATGAGACGCAAATATCCTATTCTCTTAACCCAAAAAATATATCAAACAGTTCGTGGTAACGAACTGTAAGTAAGGAGCAACCCGGCTCAATTATAACCAAAACTCTAAAACACGGATTTTTGATACCAATAGATACATCAAAAGAATCAAATTTTAATTCTGATTTCAAGTATATAAGTTTAATCAAGCTTATTTCTACCCATCAAAAGTTAAGTGTCTGAGAAAATTTTGCTGATTTTTTAAAAAAGAGAGAAAGACAGACTAAAATATATAGAAGCTTAATAAAAATCACAACATCATATTCAGCTTATCAGAGACCCTACTGTAGAGGTTTCAGGCACCTATCTACAAAAATGTGGAATTTTGCATTTTTTGCCAGAAGAAAGATCACGGGTGCGTGTTTATTTTTTTTTCCCAGGGGTAATCGTATCGACCCATTGGTCCTAGAATGTCATGGGAGGGCTCATTGGAACAGAAGTTAATAGTTCTAGCAACCTCTTAAGTGACAAAAAAATGGAGGGCAACTAGGCCCCTCCCAGGCTCATTTTTTCCCAAAGTCACCTGATCAAAATTTTGAGATAGCCATTTTGTTCAGCATGGTCAAAAATATGATAACTATGTCGTTTAGGATGACTTAATCCCCAGGAATCCCTGGGGAGAGGGCTGAAAGTTTTGAAATTTACCAAATGTTAAAATTTAGTATTGGTTTTTGGTAAGTATACAGAGGTTTTCTGGGGGTTTTTTTCTGGTCGGGGGGAAGGGGGGGGGCGGGGGTCAGATGGGAGGATCTTTCCATGCAGTAAGTGTACAGGGGGGAAGGGACATTGCGATATGGGGGGCGCCGCATTTCCAAGCATTATTAAAGAAAAAGATCAGAAATTATATTTAAAAAAAAACAAGTTTTTCCCCTAGTCAATACCTCGCTCTTCAAGGCAAAGAATTTTAGTACTTTCATAAGAGCTTTTTCTTCTAATTAACGGCCTTTGAGATTAAGGAGTCATTTTTAAAGAATTTGAACAAAATTTGAACTTTAGCTTTAAGAGCAAGGTATTGACCAGGGGGCAAACCCCTAATATACGTATTAAAAATCAATGAATACAGAAGTTCGTTACGTAAGTTAATTCGTAAGTTACATATATTTATTACTAATCAAAACGTTCGTAAATAAAATCAAACAAGTTTTGAAAAAGCCATTTAATAAAAAAAAAGTAAAATTAATATGCAAATTTTTTTTTATATTCATATACGGTGAGCCAAAATCAAAACCTACATTAATTCAAAAACGTTCAAAAATTAAATAAAAAAAACAAGTTTTTTTAACTGAAAGTAAGGAACGATGTTAAACCTTAAAACGAACAGAAATAATTCCGTATATGAAAGGGGCTGTGCCCTCCTCAACGCCTCGCTCTTTACGCTAAGGTTTGACGTTCTCACAACTCTTTTTTTTAAACAATAAAAACTTTAGCGTAAAGAGCGAGGCGTTGAAGAGGGCACAGCCCCTTTCATATACGGAATAATTTCTGTTCGTCAACAAATGAAACAAATGTCTTTTCAACAAATGAAAAGACAACTTTTTTCAGCTGAAAGTAAAGAGCAAGGTTTAAACTTAAAATGATCAGAAGTTTTTCCGTTACAGTCGCATTCTCAAACCTCGCTCTTTACTCTAATTAAATAAAAAAAACAAGTTTTTTAAACTGAAAGTAAGGAGCGACATTAAAACTTAAAACAAACAGAAATTATTCCGTATATGAAAGGGGCTGTGCCCTCCTCAACACCTCGCTCTTCACGCTAAAGTTTTACTTTCTCACAACTCTTTTTTTGAAACAATAAAAACTTTAGCGTAAAGAGCGAGGCGTTGAGGCGGGCAAAGCCCCTTTCATATACGGAATAATTTCTGTTCTTTTTAAGTGTTAATGTCGCTCCTTACTTTCAGTTTAAAAAACTTGTTTTTTTTATTTAATTTCTGATCGTTTTTTAGATAATGCAGCTTTTATTTTGGCTCGCCGGCATTGAATAAGTAAGCAAAATTTGCATAAAAAATTTACTTTTCTTTTGCTAAATGGCTCTCTAAATTTGGTTCTGACGTAATTTACAAATTAATTTACGTAACGAACTTCTATATTCGTATATTTTTCTTCTGGCAAAAAATACACAGTTGCAGATTTTTGCAGATATGAGCTTGAAACCTATGTTATAGGGTTTTCTGATACGCTGAATCTGACGGTGTGATTTTCACTAATTTTTTTTCACTTTTAGGGGATGTTTCCCCCTCTATAAAAAATCAGGTAAATTTTCTCAGGCTCTTAGCCTTTGATGATTAATACTAAACTTAATTAAATTAATATATTTATAATCGTCATTATTTTCCCATCATTTTTATTCATTTTTTTAAACAATAGATCGTGTTCTTAAAGTTTGGCTGAATATTGTGTCGTTTCGCTTGTTTTTTTTTTATTACTTATATGAGGGTGTTCTCCCCATAGTCAATAACACGCTCATTATGTTAAAAGTTAAAAAATTTTTAATTAAAACACCCCTGAATCACAAAGGCCGTTTAATTATAATAGATAGCCCCTCCTCCAGCCCCCCCCCCACCAGAAAAAATTATTCCTGAAAATGTCTGTATACTTCCCAATAACCAATACAATATGTAAGAAATGGGCAAAGTTCATAACTTGCAGCCCTTCCCCTGGGACCGGTGGGGGATTAAGTCATCGTAAAAGACATATATATATTAGATTTTTGACTAGGCTGGACAAAATGGCTATCTCAAAATTTTAATTGGGTGACTTTGAGAAAAAAAATGAGCGGGGGAGGGGGCCTAGCTCCCCTCCCATTTTTTCCGGTCACTTAAAAAGGGGACTAGAACTTTTAATTTCCATTACAATGAGCTCTCTTACGATATTCTAGGACCACTGGGTCAATACGATTACCCCTGGGACAAAAAACAAATAAATACGCACCCGTGATCTTTCTTCTGGCAAAAAATGCAAGATTCCACATTTTTGTAGATAGGAGCTTGAAACCTCTACAGTAGGGTTTTCTGATACGCTAAATATGATGTTGTGAATCAAACAGTTCGTGGTAACGAACTGTAAGTAAGGAGCGACCCGGCTCAATGGTAACCGAAACTCTAGAAAACGGGTTTTTGATACCAATAGATATATCAAAAGAATCAGGTTATAATGCTGATTTCAAATATATAATTTTCATCAAGTTTAATGCTACCAATAAAAAGTTACGTGCCTGATAATATATGGCTTATTTTCAAAAAAAAGAGGAAATACACCCTAAAAACTTCATAACCTTACTGAAAATCACATCATTATCTTCAGTATAATAGACAACCATAATGTAGATGTTTAAAGCTCTTATCTACAAAAATGTGGAATTTTCCATTTTTTACCAGAAGAAAGATCACGGATGCGTGTTTTTTTTTCCCAGGGTTCATCGTATTGATACAGAGGTCCTAGAAGATCGCAAAACGGCTCACTTTAGTAAACCTTAAAATTTCTATTGCCATTTCTAAGTGACCAAAAAAATAAAGGACGATTAGGCCCCCTCCCACGCTCATTTTTTTCCCCAAAATCACACGATAAAAATTTGGAGATAGCCATTTTGTACAACATGGTCGAAAATATGATAAAAATGTCTTTTAAGATGACTTGATTCCCCAAAGTCCCCAGGGGGAGGGCTGAAAGTTATGATCTTTACTAAATTTTAACATATTGTTTTGTTTTTTGTGACGTATACAGACTTTTTCAGAGGAGTTTTTTTCTGGTCGGTGGGGGACGGTGTGGGGCGGGGGCTGTATGGAAGGATCTTTCCATGAAGGAAGTTTTCATGGGGGAAGGGAAATTGCCATGAAGGGGGCGCCGGACTTGCCAGCATTATTTATTGGTTATTGGGAAGTATACAACCATTTTCAGGAAGGATTTTTTTTGGTGGGGCGGGGGGCTAGAGGAGGGGATTACTCTGGAGAATATTTTCGTGGAGGATGTTTCTTTGGGGTAAGGAACATTTCTATGAAGGGGGCACCGGATTTCCAAGCATTATTTAAGAAACGATCAGAAGTTAAATAAAAAAAAACAAGTTTTTTCAACTGAAATGTAAGAAGGAATATTAGAACTTAAAACGAACAGAAATTATAATGTATTTGAGGGGGTTCTCCCCCAAGTCAATACCTCGCTCTTTACGCTACAATTTTTTTTAGTGCTTTCAAAAGAGCTATCTATTCTAATTAAACGGCCTTTGTGATTCAGGGGTTTGTGAATCAAATTTTTTTTAACTTCTAACGTTAAGAGCGTGGTATTGACTAAGGGGAGAACCCCTTCATATAAGTAATAACATATACGTAATAAAAAAAAAACAATAAAAAAACAAGCGATACGGCTCAATAATAATCGAAACTTTTAAAAACGAAATTTTGATGTAAATAAATGTATCAAAAGAATGCGTTTATAATGATGATCCTAAATATATAAATTTTATTAAGTTTAGTATTACTCATCAAAGGCTACGAGCCTGAGAAAATTTACTCGATTTTTTAAAGAGGGGGGAAACATCCCCTACAAGTGAAAGAATTTCAATGAAAATCACACCGTCAGATTCAGCGTATCAGAAAACCCTATTACATAGGTTTCAAGCTCGTATCTGCAAAAATCTGCAACTTTGTATTTTGTGCCAGAAGAAAAATATACGAATATAGAAGCTAGTTACGTAAGTTAATTTGTAAAGACATCCATTTAGCAAAAGAAAAGTAAAATTTTTATGCAAATAAAAGCTGCATTAACTAAAAAACGATCAGAAATTAAATAAAAACAACAAGTTTTTTAAACTGAAAGTAAGGAGCGACATTAAAACTTAAAACGGACAGAAATTATTCCGTATATGAAAGGGGCTGTCCCCTCCTCAACGCCTCGCTCTTTACGCTAATGTCTGACTCTGTCTCACAACTTTATTTTTTAAAACGATAAAAAGTTTGACTTTCTCACAACTCTATTTTTTAAAACAATAAAAAACTTTAGCGTAAAGAGCGAGGCGTTGAGGAGGGGACAGCCCCTTTCATATACGGAATAATTTCTGTTCGTTTTAAGTTTTAATGTCGCTCCTTACTTTCAGTTTAAAAACTAGTTTTTTTTATTTAATTTCATTAAGGTTCAATTACTTTTAGGATCCCCTTTTTTCGAAAACCAGCCAAATTTTCTCAGGCGCGTAACTTTTGATGAGTAATATTAAACTTGATGAAACTTATATATTTGAAATCAGAATTAAAATCTGATTCTTTTGATGTATCTTGGTACCAAATCCCGTTTTTTAGAGTTTCGGTTACCATTGAGCCGGGTCGCTCCTTACTTACAGTTCGTTACCACGAACTGTTTGAAAAGCAAGTTATTTAAAAATAATTCAAATTCAACAGCCCTTGTGTTCTATGACTCAATCCTAAAGGAACGAGTCATAGAACGATAACAAAAACTGACTAGTTTAAAGAGAAAGGGTTGAGAAAGGAGCCACTCCACTCATATTTAAAATGGCTCTTGTTTCTCTTAAGCTTAAAACTTGGCTTTATAAATGGAATTTCTGATTGTTTTTCAAATTTTGACAAGAAATCCTTTCCTGCTTTCTGTGTAAAATTTGGCTCAGAAATTTCCCTGAATCTTACCATGAAAAATTATTCCCCCGGAAGGGCTTTATACCACTCAAGGACCCCCGTCCCACCCAAAAATACCACTTCCCATTATAATTTTTTTCCTATTCTGCAATGAGAAATACTATATGTGAACGGTGGGCAAACTGCGTAACTTGTAGTTCCTTCTTCTTGGACTATAAGGGATCATTTCCTCCCCAAAGATAACTTCTTTGACCTTTCTACTTTTTAAATCAAATTAATAATGCCAAATTTTGATATGTCATTATGTGGGTAAAAAGAGGCGTGGAACAATTGCTCGCTACCCTCCAAATTTTGGTTATTCTCAATGGTCAGTAATATTTGTGATTCACGATCAAATAAGCCCTCTTCTAATCTTCTAGGTTTGGTTTGCTACAATTGGGCATGGGGAACGAAACATATAAAACCGTATCTATTCAAGGAAAAAGTAAAAAATTCAAGATTTTAGATAGAAAATAGGAGTTAAAACTTCAACACTTAGGCTCTCTAATCAAAAAATAATAAAATGAAAAATAAAATCAAAACAGGTGAGAAAACAAGGATTTTGTCAGCCAGTGGCAAACCATGATGACGAAGAAACAAGCAAATATTTCTACAAGGACCTTCCTCAAGCTGTCCTCAGTGCTAAACAACAAAGAAAGAAGAAAAAAAAACAACGAAGATTTAACCTTTCGAAGTTTACCCGACAACGACAAAACAGACACTCAAAGTGTCTATAGATTTGACAGTGGAAGAAGACACAACCATGTATTTTATAAAATAATCTCTTATTTAAAATCAAGTATTTATCGATTCAACGTTTTTTGTAATTTTTTTTCTATATGAATGAATACTAGATAGGAATGACACAAAAGGCTAAGTAGAAAAAGAGTTGAAGGTATAGAGTGAAATGATATAAGGATAAAACAATAGCTCCAGAGGGAGCTATTTAGAGGGTTAGAATCACCCTTTTCCAGTGAACATGGCCATTTAAATCCGTTTTAACAAGAGTCCCACTTGATATGAAACCAGTGATAAACAAAATTTCTTATTTGAACGAAAACCATCAAAAATTTTTAACTAAATGTTTTATACAATCTCCTTCCAAAAAATATAATTTATACATAAAGGAAACAAATATATTTACAAATAAAATGTCTAATTTTATTTTTGTACATTCTACACCTTAGAAGTAGGTATTTATAAATCCTAAGTTGAAAAGACATCCATTTTTTAAAAAGGGGTTTATCTCTCACTGCCATCTTTATTTCAAAGTACTTACTCTACCACTGAATTCCAGCAAACCCTTAATTATTCAATGCAAATGAACTTTTGCCATTGGTTTCATATTAGCTTATAGAGCAAAAACCAGTTTTTTGACATGATGCCTATACGTGCCACATTTCGATAGAGTCGTTTTTGGTTTAGAATTGGCATGTCATCACCTTCGTATTAGCTTAAGAAACAAAACCAGTCTTGTGACGTCAGCTCTTAAACATGCCCCTTTTCGACAAGAATTAATTTTTGTTTCTATGCGGCATGGCCGCATAAAACCTGTTTCAAACATGCCACAAAGCGGCTGATCCTGTTTTCGACCGACCCCTTAGAGTCTTAGCTTATAATTTTTGTTAGACTTTTAGTTTAGTTTAGTTCTAGTTAAGAATTGAGATAGTTATTTTAGAGTCTTAGCTTAGAGTTTTTGTTGAAAATCTTGTTTAGTTTAGTTTATTTAATAATTTAGAGTTATAACTTATAGTCTTAGATTAGAGTTTTTTTTTATATTTATATTTTATTTTATTTTTAGTCAAGATTTTAGAGTTTTTAGCTTAGAGTCTTAGCTTAGAATTTTTGTGAAGTTGAAGTTTAGTTTAGTCTTAGTCAATAGTATAGAGCTTTTAGCTTAGAGTCATAGCTCAGAGTTTTTATAAGAGGTATAGTTTGGTTAAGTTTTACTTAAGAGTTTAGAGTTTTATCTTAGAGTCTTAGCTTAGAGTTTTCGTTGAAAATCTAGTTTAGTTTAGTTAAGAGTTTAGAGTTCTAACTTAGAGTCTTATTTTAGAGTTTTTTTGTTGGAGTTATTCTTTAGTTTATCTTTATTTAATAGTTTAGAGTTTTAGGCTACAGTCATAGCTTAGAGTTTTTGTTAGACTTCTAGTTTAGTTTAGCTTTAGTTAAGAGTTTATTGTTATAGCATATAGGATTATCTTATGGTTCTTTTTATATTTATAGTTTTAATTAAGATTTTATATTTCTAGCTTATATTCTAAGATTAGAGTTTTTGTTAGACTTCTAGTTTATCTTAGTTTTAGTTAATAGTTTAAAGTTTTACCTTAGAGTCTTAGCTTAGAGTTTTTTTTAGAGTTCTAGTTTAGTTTAATTTTAGTTAAGAGTTTGATGTTTTACCTTTGAGTTTCAGTTAGAGTTCTAGTTTAGTTTACTTTTAGTTATGAGTTTGGTGTTTTACCTTAGAGTCATAGCTCAGACTTTTAGATAGAGTTCTAGTTTAGTTTTAGTTAAGAGTATAGAATTTAAGCTTAGAGTATTAGCTTAGAGTTTTTGTTAGAGTTCTAGTTTATTTTAGTTAAAGTTAAGAGTTTAAAGTTTTTAGCTTAGAGTCCTAGCTTAGAGTTTTTTTGTTGAAGTTCTAGTTTAGTTTAGTTAATAGTTTAGAGTTTTAGCTTAGAGTCTCAGCTTAGAGTTTTTGTTAGAGTTGAAGTTTAGTTTAGTAATAGTTAATAGTTTAGAGTTTTACCTTAGAGTCTTAGCGTAGAGTTTTTCTTAGAGTTATAGTTTATATTAGATATAATAAAGCGTTTGGATTTTTACCTTCTTAACTTAGCTTAGAGTTTTAGTTTAGTTTAGTTTTAGTTAAGAGTTTAGAGTTTTTTTTATATTAGAGTCTGGTTGGGTTAGGGTTGAGGCGGTGAGCAGCCCCACTCCTAAAGTTGAAGTTTAGTCTAAACTAGCATAACCACAAAATTACACAATATTGCATAGAAATACCAAAACCATAGGTTAGGCTAGGTCAGGTTAGGTTAGAAGTTAGGTTTCTCCACGTTTAAGTTAGGTTAGATATGCTTCTATGCTAACTATATCTAAACTAAACTAAGCTAGAACTCTAACTAAAACTCTAAGCTATGACTCTAAGGTGAAACATCAAACTCTTAACTAAAACTATACCAAACTAGAACTCTAAAAAAACTCTAAGCTAAGACTCTAAGCTAAAAAACTCTAAACTCTTAACTAAAACTAAACTAAACTTAACTAAAATTAAACTAAACTAGAACTCTAAAAAAAACTCTAAGCTAAGATTATAATGTAAAAAACTCTAACTATTAACTAAAACTAAACTAAAACTGTAAGATAAGTTTCTAAGGTAAAGCTCAGAATTCTTAAATATATCTAAACTAAACTAGAACTCTAACAAAGACTCTAAGCTGAGACTCTAAACTCTTAAATAAAACTAAACTAAACTAGAACTCTAACAAAAACTCTAAGCTAATACTCTAAGCCAAAACTCAAAAATTTTAACTAAAACTTAACCAAATTACAACTTTAAGTAAAATTCTAAGCTATAACTCTAAGCTAAAACTCTAAATTTCGAACTGTATCTAAACTAAACTAGAACTCTAACTAAAACTGTAAGCTAAGACTTTAAGCTAAAAACTCTAAACTCTTAACTAAAACTAAACTAAACTAGAACTCTAACAAAAAACTCTATGCTAAGACTCTAAGCTAAACAACTCTAAACTCTTAACTAAAACTAAACTAAGCTAAAACTCTAAGCTAAGTTTCTAAGGTAAAACTTAAAACTCCTACCAATAACTAAGGTGTGGGTGAAAAGGATGGGTACTTCAATTTGTAAAGTGTGTTTAGGACGGACATTAAGAAAAGAACTTGTTCTGAAATGCCTTTTGAAAAGTATTGCTAGATGTTGGGCATTCAAAACGCTGTAAAGTAAAGTTTTGGGTGAAAAGGATGGGAACTTCAACTTGTAAAATGGGTTTGGGATGGACATTATGAAAAGAACTTGTTCTGAAATGTCTTTTGAAAAGTATTGCTTGGTGTTGGAGCATTCAAAAAGCTGTAAAGTAAAGTTGTGTGTAAAATGGATGGGTACTTCAATTTCTAAAATGGGTTTAGGAGGGTCATTAAGAAAAAAACTTGTTCTGAAATGTCTTTGAAAAGTATTGCTTGGTGTTGGAGCATTCAAAAAAGCAGTATAGTAAAGTTGTGGGTGAAAAGGGTTGGTACTTCAACTTGTAAAATGGGTTTAGGATGGACATTAAGAAAATAACTTGTTCTGAAAAGATATAATAAAGCCATAAAAAAGTATTAAAAAATGGGGGCTCAGGGGCCTTTGGGGCACCGAAGAGGGTCTTTGGGGGTCTGGGGGGGCCTTGGGAGCTGGGTGGTCCTTTGGGAGCCCTGGGGACCTTTGGGGACCGGGGGATTCCTTTGGGGTTGGGGTAGGGGGATCGGTGCCCTTTGGGTCGGGGTAGGGGGATCGGAGCCCTTTGGAGTCGGGGTAGAGGACCTCACAACACTGTTCAAATACAACTTGTTTACTATAACGACCATACTTAAAACCTCTTCTAAAACATCTTCTAAAATCATCTTTTAAAATGTCTCTAACTGTTTCGCCGAAATAATTCCCTAAGATGTCTAAAACGGTTTGGCTCAAATAACCCCTAAACGTAATTTCAGCGAGTTCCTTTTGTTTTGACATCTCTGCGCTGTCACATTTGAAATTACTAAGAAACCTGATTCCCGTGTTAATCTATTCATCGCTAAGATCAAAACATCCGCTCGGAAACAATTCTCTTGGTAGAACTCCAAAGACATTAATATAGACATTCGCTCGGAAACAATTCTCTTTGGAAACAACAAATTAACGTTACTCATGCCCTATCCCTTGCAGAAAAATCGGCGGTACCCATTAGGCGAGTAAAATCTGGAACCGAAGAGCCCGGTTGGTCAACTAATAGTAACTTGCGCAATGCTTGCTTTTCTGCTAAATTTTGGCTCTCGGTCTGGATTGAAGCAGATAAGCCGCGGGATGGGTGGCTGAGAAAACTGTACATCTATACGACACGTCAGTTTGCAAAGCAGCTCTCTTTGCATCGGAATTCGATTATTTCGTCTTGTTCGGAAGAAGTTCGGTCGCGGCCAAATAAGCTGTGGTCTAGTCTTGTGAAAGAAGCGCCAAGTCAAACCCCGTCTCTTATACCACTTTCTTCATGGATTGAGCATTATAAAAAAGAATTTTCTGCTCCGGATCCCCATCTTCAAAATAGTTATAAAGCGAGACTCCAAGATTTCTTTGAGCATGCATCTAGTCCGGGACCGATTATTACAAAGAGTCTGATTATTTCTGCAATTGGGAAACTGAAGAAAAAAAAATCTAGAGGATATGATGGGATTTCTGCACAACATTTGTCGTTGTGTGGGGGTATGTTTATTGAGCATTTGGTCCTCCTTTACCAAATGATATTTAATTTGGGAATTGTGCCCGAGTCTTTTTCAATTGGATGTCTGACTCCTATCCCAAAGAAAAATAAACCTCCTTCCGATTGTTCGTCTTTTCGCCCAGTAACGGTTTCAACTGTTTTTTGTAAAATATTTGAAAATCTGATTATTGAGGAGCTTCGTACTAAATGTACAGTTCAGGCCCATCAGTTCGGTTTTCAGTCTCGCCTCGGATGCGGCCATGCTCTTTCTGCTTTAGTATCCGCTTTAGTTGACGCAGAAGACCGCGGTGAAAGCATCGCTTTAGCCACTCATGATGTAAGGCGCGCGTTTGATTCGCTTCTCCACGAGGAGATTATACTGGATATGGGTTTGGCCGGTGTTGATCCCTGCTCTCTAGCCCCACTGGCTGACATGTATGAAAATCTAAAAGCGGAACTTAAACTTCCTTTACCAGCGAGTGAGTGCACTAGCCTGTTGAATGATGTTGCTGTTTCTCCGCATGGTAATCCCCTTCTTCCGGTAAAGAAGGGGGTAAGACAAGGTGCCATTTCGTCACCGACAGCATTTAATAACAGTATCGTAAAGCCGCAATCGAAGTCACTTATGACTTACATTCTGCGCGGTGTTGATTTATCTTTGATTGGTTATGCGGACGATGTACTGAACCTGAGCCGCTTTCTGCAAGGACTAGAAGATAATTTTACTCGACTACAACAAGAGTATGCTCAGATTGGACTTCAGTTTAATGCCGACAAGTCTGAGGTACTGCTGTTTAATTCGAAATCTGATGCTGGTCGAAGCATCACACTTGGTGTTTCTACTGTTGGGCTCGCCGGTGGCATTGTATATCTGGGCCTTCCTATTGGACGGTCAATACTAGAGACGCGGCGGTTACTGCTTTCTCATTTTCAGAAGCGGGTTTCATTTACGTATAGCCGTATTGTGGCAAATAAGCGGAAGTTTGACCGTCGTCTGCTGGCCCGGGTGTACAATGCTATGGTTTTGCCCCATTATTTGTACCTTAGCCCATTCTGGCGTATATTTACGGCTACAGATAGACTGAAATTGCGTTCAGTGTACTACAAGTATGCAAAGTTTTTGTTGCGTTTACCACCATGGACAAGCAATCGATATGTTTCGCATCGGTACGGCATCAGGAATCCTGAAGAAGCTATCCTAGCGCAGATTACTCGATATAATTTGACACTTAAGTCCCATCCCTGGGCTATGATTCTCCAGCAGTAGTTGGCATAAGCTGTTGGTTGTTGTGTTTGGTTTTATTTTTTTTTGTTGTTTGTTTCAGAAGAATTAGTGTTTTTGCGTTTTTTCTTGTCTTTTGTTGTGCTCCATCTGTTTATAATTGATGGGTAATAAATGCATTTATTTATTTTATTTATATCTAAGTTCTTCCTATAAATTTTACTATCTGCAAGTTTCAAATGGCACTGAAAATGATACTTTTTATGCCATGTTTCGATTGGAAAAGCTGGGGCTAGTAAGGTGCCAGAACTTTTCAGAGTGATGTTTAATGGCTCATTTGATAGCTATTGCTTATATTTACGTGCTTTGTATCAATTCTACTATCCGTAAATGCGACGTAGCACTAAAAAAAACACTTCTGGTGCCACTTCTTTAGCTGAAAATCTTCGAAATAAAAACGGTGTCATTGTAAAAACTATAGTCCAAAATCCTTAACTTGACGTCTACAAGAACATCTCCTCCTGTATACTCCACCTCCAAGCCCCCTTAGTAAGCTACACAATTATGGTCCTACAAACACCAATAGACTAAATTAGATGAACCAAGCCATCGTTCAGTTAGTAAAGCGCTAGGCTTCAAGCTAAAATGTCAAGCGTTCGATTCCTGCTTGGTCTTTTTTTCAGTCCTGGTTTTGTTCGTTCTATATGACTATTTTTCTGACATTTCACTCTTTTTTAAATCATCAATCAATCATCAATCATTTTATTATGGGATGCACATATTTTTAAACTTGTCAAGCGTTATGATTCAAAAGGAAATTGTTTGCAACTACATTCTTAAATAGATCAGTAAATCCATATCCCAACGCCTTGCCACTTAGGAATTGGAGAAGTGTAGGGATATGGTTTTGGAAACACTCAAAGTTGTATATTAAAAGAAGGATTTCTTATATTTTCTTGTTCAAATTATTTACATATTTGTACAATTTAAAAGACAGGATAAAGATATTTGTAATGTATAGGCTAAAGAGAAATCATGGTACTAAAAACATATTTGCATTTTTTTTTCTGTGATGTTTTTTAGTTGCCAGGTTACATTCTAACTTTTTTTGTTTATTGCTATTACACACCTATGTGTCTATGTTTTTGCTGTTTAGGAGGAAGGGGGATGTTTAGTGAAATAAGTTAAAAATGCGTAAATTTTGCTTATGTTTTTGAAACCTTGAAAATCTTCCTTAGAAAAAAGTTACTTCTAGAACGCCAAATAATTCAATGCGCGATAAAAATCTTCGCAATTATTTTATGAGTTATTTTATTACATTATTTTAATATTATATTATTTTTAATATTATTTTAATATTTTTATATTAGTTATTTTTATTATTTTAGTACACTTTATTTTTAATAAAGAAGAGCGCATGTTTTCTTGTCGGCTCTGCATGGTATTAAACTTGTTTAAAACGCCAACCCAAACCAATGTCGGTTCCAATGTTGGAATACTTAGCTAGTTCGATATAAATATGGTTCAGGTTTCTGATAATTCAAGGGCATTAAAAAAAAGACAAGCAGAATTTTGAATTGTTTATTGATTTTTCTATTTAAGTGGATTCAACATACAATGGATTTACTACATTCGTTATTACAAAGGATTTCTAAACATAACCTCCTTCAATACCAAATCACTTTTCCAGGTGATGCTTCCATTCTTTTAGACTATTTTTAGGGAAATCCAAAAATCCCTTTAAACTTCTAAAAAGTCTAGGCCTACAAGTACAACTCTTTCCCAGTCATAGAAAACAGTTGCCATTACCTTGTTGACAAAAAAGTTCACGTATTCTTGGAATACCCCTCGAATTATTGCATTTTGTGGTATCGGGAAGGTAAATTCTGACCCAGGAATCAGAATTGAATGACGGACACGATGAGCATGCAAAGCTGTAATGGTAGCCCATTATAAATAAAAAATAAAAACTTCTTTGTCTCGAAGTCAGGTTATACGGTATAATTTCGCAAAACTAAAATAGGTACGGAAATTGTGCTTAGATTTTAAAGCACGGGGGTTTTTATAGGGTTATTATACAAAGCGTTGTCGTCTACTCAATTTCAATTTGAAAACTCATTAGTTTTTGAAGTAGACGTTGTCGTCTACTTCAAAAACTACTCAATTGATTTGAAATTCAAAGGGCTAGTGCCCTTTTTAAACTCGAAAGTGATTGAAGGGCAACTAACCCTCCTCTCACCCCCACCTTTTCCCGAAACACATCTAATCAAAATTTTGAAATAGCCATTTTGTTCAACGTAGTTGAAAATTCTGGCAATTAAGTCTTTGAGGATGAACCATGCCCCCCAACAGCCCTAAGGGCAAGGGTTGTAAAAGTAGCACCCCCTTATTGACTCCCATCCCTCACCCCTGCTGCCATCTACAATTTAGTTTAATGCTGACGGGGGTCCATATATGGGCATAGAGTCCCTAGGGAGATGGTTTTTGTCAGTGAGAATGATAAAACAGGATTTTTCTCACTTGAAAAAACAGGATTTTTCTCACTTTTATTGAGGTTTCATGGATGTTTATTAATATTAGTCAATTTATTTGATGTTTTTCTTTGATGTATAAAAAAACTTATGTCTGTTTTATGGTTTTTGTCAATGAGAATGAAAAAACAGGATTTTTATAACATTGATGTATTTTCAAGGTCGATTTATTCTAAACTAATCAGAGAGTCGGTTACAAATCCTTCTAAGCCAACCAGAGGGCTGGTTACATATTAGCGGGAGAGGATTGCAGAGAATATAAGGAAAGGATTTTTGCTATAGTTTTTTTATTAGTCTGTGAATTGAATTCAAAGGAGTGAGAAGAAGAACAGTTTGACTTTACTCATTCGGATATATATTTGTGTCGATGATGATGGAGAGTGGAATTTTTACCCTATTAGAAGTTGATAGTGGAGTTAATGGCAATAATACAAGAGCACCAAACATTGCGGTGGAAATCACGAGAGGATCACGGCTTTGTCTGGAATGGGATGAAGTATATGCAAGATACGTGATATTCTTGAGCAAATTTAAAATGGAGGGTCAATTATGTTTCAATTCTAAAGTTGATATAGCACATGTGAATAGACTTCAATGTGCTTTAAGTGCATTAGTGAAACATATTGAAGACAATAAACTGTATCGCTAATTGTACATGCTTAGTATTATTGTTGTTGTAATTATTCAATAAAATTGTTTATAAATCGAAAATGTTCCCTTTCTTTTCGGGTCAGGTTACAATGCTATGGCCAATGAATCATGGTCAGTTTAGGGTCAGCAGTCAGAGTGAAAGGATTGAAAAATTATTAAATTCGAGAAAGAGAGAATTAGATCGAATCTAGTGTTTACGGAAACACATTTGATTTTGGATGACGATTTTCTTGAGTTATCTCTTCAACGCAGGATATTCTCTCGGGGAACACTTGACAATATTATGAGGACTGATTCTCCCCCATTGGACTATTATATGAAGCTTTGTCGATGTGACTCAAATGCTTATACTCAATTTATTGATATATTAATTGTAACAAAGCAGAATAATATCGTGGATACACTTTTGAAAACATTGCCAATAGATTCAATGTAGATGGCTCCTCCTTCTAAAGAGGTGACGTCACAGAGCTACTCCTCTCTCATTCCTCCACCCTGAATTTATCCATCGGCGGGGATGATCAGTTTCGTTTTAGCTGTGAGAGAGTCAAGTGACATTGGAAACCAAAAAAAAAATGTTCTATACATGTCCATTATGCATGTACACTCTTGGCAGTTGGACTAAATTTGAGAATTGTACAATTATTAATGACTATAATGAAAAGTATAAATTATGTAGTCCATGTAAATATCAGAGAGGCTATGCGGTACAAATTAAAGGATATAATTCATGTCTTGAAGAGATTTGTGACTCTCACCCTAGAGGACACATATGCTCCAATTGTCACTATGATAAATGTGATCAGTGGGAGAATACTTACCCCGCTATGATTGCAAAGAATCTCAAACGTGGTTTTAGTTTATTACTACGAGATTTGTATCGTCGTGAATTTAAATTATTCTGGGAGGAGGAGTCAGGTCTACGATTCAACTGTTGGGGTAACAAGACAATTTGGTTTCTACGTCATCGTTGTGACGACACTGCCTATTATGACTATAAACCAACTGATTTTTATTTGGCAGTTACCGAATGTGATTCACCATTTGAAAACACTGTATGTGATATTGCTTCAAATAGACAAATTGAAACTCGTGAATTTCATAATATGAATGCAAATAGTATCATTAACTATACAAAGAGATATGACAAGAGTGAAGTTACATTATACTGTAGAAAATGTGACCCTGACTTTGCAGCCAATCAAGATCAATATACAGTGCATCCAATTGATTTACCAGCATTAGTGGTTCACGACAGTTGCCTATAAACCGAAGAAGAAATCTAAATTGAACATTTAAAGACATTGTTGTATATATATGCATTTTATTAATAAACAAATTTACAAACATTTTTTAAGCACTTTACTCGTAGGGCACTGAAATCACTATTATATAGGTCTGAGAGGATATTTTCCACTAGAAAGTCTTTCAGACGTGGATTGTCACTATAAATGTGGAGAAACTGCTTGTAAGTATAGCCGTGACATCGGAACACAAAATATAGTAGTGCATGGAAGCCACAGCTTTTAGTCGTTAGATCCTGCACCCTCTTCCGATTTTGAATAAAAGTTTTCCCACTGCTCTCAATATAGTTGCCGATGTGGGGTGTGTAAAATGTATAGGGTAGACCAAGAGGATCAAAAAATTCAATCGTCGTCTTCATTGTTTGAAAAATGCACAGTCAATGACCCGTCAGCACAGTCGACGGACTGCTATTAACAATAATCAAGGTATTGTTGCCACTTTGAATTTTTCCAAGAAAGTTTAGACAATATGATTTGTACTAGGACATGTAGGGGTCCATATTAAATACAATGATTATTTGACTGGTGTTCATGGTGCCAAGTCTAGTAGAACACTGCCTTCGGGAGTGATTTCCCAATAGGTTTCATATTGATTTAGTGAGATTAGTGCAATACTCTCAGCCAATGGGTCGGCAAATGTACACTCTAAACGCACAGTCCCCGTACGTACTATAATCATATCCTGTGTGCCAGACAAATCCAGTACAATGATACCATGTGTTTTAGCAAACATATCTTCGGTTATACCATTTTCAAATAGTTGTGAATCATGATCTAGGGTTTGCATGGTCAACTCATACAATGTCCTATAGGATTTATCAAAAGATAGATTGTAGAGTGAGATGCCGTTTACTTTGCACATAAGAGATGAAAGTCCAAACATCTTGAATTTATGTGGGCATCCAGTCTATGAACCTATTGCATTGGCGCTTTTTACAAATGCTAAAGCGAGTTTTGATGGAATTTCGCCATTGATAAAGGATGAGTCGGTGAAGGTGCGTGATCCCCATGGCAATATGTCGTTGATTAGTGATTGTATGAGGATCAAGTAGTTTAATATTCTTTCCATTGGCTCTCAGTTTTTCCACTGCCAAAGCAACAGAACTCATGACCTGTTGTTTGCGTACATGAAGCATTGCCGAGGTGAGGGAGAGAGTCACATCAGGATTGGCAGCAAGTTCTTTTCTCAATATGAAATTGGATGGTGCAAGCGTCAGTTTTTATCCACTTTAACATTGGGCGGTAGCCATTGGGGTATATTAAATATCTCATGATATATTTTTCCAACTAGATGTAATTCGCTAGTTGTAGCATTTTTAAGTGCATCTGTACTATCAGTATTGGTAATATATTCATATCCAATGGAGGTTCCTCTCAATTCCTTGTATGACTTGGGTGTCATCAGCATGAATTGCATATAGTTTGTATAATTTGAGAGATTGTTGCTTGTGCTCACCAGCGTGCCATTGATGTAGACACTGATTTGACGAAATAGATTATGTAATATACAATTTTCATAGGATATTCCATCAGCTAGAATTGGCAATGTATTATTAGATTTTCAAACTTTCATTTGCAAATCTATAAATTTTAAAGACATGTCCATAAAGTAGTCTTCATTGGAATAAATTTGAAAGTGGATATTATCGGAGAGGGGTTGTTGAGGATAAAATTGTTCATAGTATCCATGCTTGACACTCACATCAACATTTTCTGCATTGAATAGATTCAATGAGTCGGTGATTGAAGGTTGAGAATCCTTATGCGGTAGGTAGGACATCTTAGGAAAAGAACTGTACTTTCGATCTAACAATTGTCTTCCTGGGGCTTCTTCTTCTTCTATTTAAAGTGCGTGTCGGCGTTTTGCTTCTTTTCTTTGACAAGAGTGGTGATGTCTTTCGTTTCTGACCTGAGTAGAGACTGATGAGTGATGCATTGTTTCTCGACCTTTTTAAACCTTTTCCATTTTGTTTTAATCTCTCGCCAAGGGTTCGCGCATTGGACCTGAGATTTTCCGAAGCACTTTTTTTAAAATCCTTTCCAGAGCCCCAATCGTATAGTTTAGAGGATGCGAAATCTGTCGCAGCCGGTACAAAATATTTTCTAGCCAGAGGTAGTGCAGAGCGAAACAGCGTAGCAAACCAACTGCCAAGACCGTAGCCAGACATTGACGAGCGACCTTTGTAATATTCCATTCCATTGCCCTGTTGTCTTGGGCCAAGAGTATTAACATAGCAGCCCCGGGGGGGGGGGACACCGTTTTAAATTCATAATGTTCAACTGTGCTTTTTTTTAAAGTTCATGTTCCAAGTGTTTTTTGTTGTTTTCAAGTGATTTACTGTACAAATAGTGTGTGTGTCTGCTAATGTACAAAAAGTGATGCTGGACAAAAAGTGTTTTTTAAGACAATAAGTGTTGTTGTTGTTCTTGTTGTTCATGTTTGAACAAAAGTGTTTTCTTTTTATAATAAATGTTGTACATAAAGTGACATTTTTATGCTGTTCATGTTTGAACAAGTGTCTTCATTTTTATGCTGTTCATGTTGAATAAATGACCATGAAATATTGTTTTTGTTGTTCTTGTTGAACAAGTGTCATTCTTATGTTGTTGTTTATGTTGAACAAATAGAGTTTTCATGTTGAATAAATGACCATGAAATATTGTGTTTGTTGTTCTTGTACGTAGATAGATCACTGGGAAAACTATTACTACTACTTACTCATTGGACACGTATGATTTACAGTTAGTTGTAGTCCGACTGTTGTCAACAGCAGCAGCAGCATGTATTAATTTAAAACACCATTCAGATCATTTCTGTGTATTCCGTCAATGTCGGGGAAAACAACACTTTTAGCTAAAATAATTCAAAATTGTAATAGAATGTTTTTGGAAAAAACAAAGAAAATTTATTATTGCTATAGTATTTGGCAGGAGTACTATGATCAAATAAAAGCCATTGCCACAGCCATACCAATACAATTCATACGAGGACTTGATGTTTTCAATAGTATTGAATCGAACTCGTGGTTAATTATTGATGATTTGGCTGAATCCATTGAACAGTTCTCACAGGAAATGCTACAACTGTTCACCGTTCGCTCTCATCATGAACAGATTTCCATAACCCTAGTTCTACACAATCTGTTTCATCAGAGCAAATGTATGCGAACCCTTCCATTGAATTGCACCATCTATATTATCTATCGAGTTGTTAGTGATTCTAGCTCGCAAATAACTCTCAATGAACAAACATACCCCGGCACTACATAAGTTCTGTTGTCAGCGTAAACTCAGGCTACATACAAACTATATGGCACCATTTTGCTAGATCTCCATCGGAGCATATCCGAGGATACATATGTTGTCATTGTCATTTTTAACACTGAAATTACAGTATATCTTCCGGTGATCAGTAAAAAAGGCTATTAGTTGCCGTTTTAAGACCGAATGAACTACACGAACAATGGCATTTATTTTCCATTTTAGGCACTTCAAAATCTCCACTCAGGAAGGCTATACTCAAACATGGTGTTGACAATGATTTCATTAATCTAATATCTGAACTTTGTTTAATTTTAACCGAGGGTAATGTTCAACTGGCAGAAGGTGTTAGACAACAGATAAAGCAACATCGTTCCATTATACGCGCCTTGGCTTGCAAAAACAAGGGAAAATTTTTAAAAAGAAACCGTCTCCTTCAAGCGGGCGGTAGCTTTTTTACACTTTTACTGCCAATAATTTCAGGACTTGTAAACAGTTTTCTCTAAAGAATGGCTAAACCCTATAAATTGACACCATTTGAACTTGTCCTCTCGCCCGTCAAACATTTTGAAGACAATCTAAGCAAATTCAGTAATGATGAGAATATTGCTGATGACAAAAAACTGCTTTTACTTCAAGAGGCATTGCGACGTGTGGACAAACATAGACCTTATCGTGAGAGACCCACCGCTGTCGCCGCCCCAGATACTTCCACACAGGAAGCATCTCCTCAAGATTCTGCAGCAGCAGTGCAATTACTGGAGAAAGAATTAAATACGATTTTTCTAAAAACTGGGAGCATATTGACGGTCACCTATCATAAACCGAGTATAAGCGTCTTATCTTATCTTATGTTGGAAGCTGATGATCATCAAGCTCAAGTTGACAGCACAGGGAAACGAATTATAATTCAGAGAAAAAGTTATAATCTAGTTGATTTAATATGTGATATGGTGACGAATCGTAAAGGACTTTTATCATTTGACAATAATCTATACACCTTTCTAAATACATCAAACTTTCCCAAAAGTCGTATTGGCAATAAGCAAATTCTACAGAAACTAAGAGAATATAGTCCTCCAACAACACCAGCACCAACACCAACAGCATTTAAAAAAGAAGAAGATTCAATATTTGAAAATACTAGCAGCAGCAGCAGTAATGATTGTATAACACCTCTGGCTGCTAGTCAAAAGCGAAGACGAATTGATTCACCCTCCAGTGTGCAAAAGGGGAGTGGACATTACACTACGTTTTTGCCTTCAAAATGGATGAAGGTCTGAAAATTGTCTATGAAAATATTGGTGAAGCGGGAAGTTTAAGTTCCCCCAAAACGCTTTCTAAAGTTGCCTCTGACAGCACATTAAAAAAAGCAAAGGAGTATCTAGAGAATGAACCGAGTTACACACTGCATTGGAATCGCAGGCTTCGTGGCAAACAATATCGACAAACTAAAGCCTTTTTCCCTCTGTATATAATGCAAACGGATCTTTTAACTTTAGACGTAATTCAACGGCGTCAGAATGCGCCCTACAAATATATTCTGGTGGCAATCAGTGTCTTTAGTCGCTATGCCTATGCCATCCCATTACAGTCAAAGAGAGGTGTTGAAGTTGCTCGGGCCATTGAAAGTATTCTTAACCAAGATTGCTATAGAAAACTTCACTTGGATCGCGGTAGTGATACTTTTAATCCCATTGTAAATGGGGTACTTCAAGTATGCCGTAAAGCACTTTATCGTAGTCACAGTCCATTAAAAATCTCATTGGTCGAACGCCTAATTTAAAAAATGTATCCACTAAATACAGGATGTCATAAGCTAAAATACGCATATGCCTTTATTTAGGATTTAGATAAAATCATGGGGATATACAACCATCAACCCCATCGATCATTGTCCAACTCAAGCCCTCGGGAAGTTCATTACAGTGAAAATACATTTGATGCTGTTCTAAAGCAATATTCCAATGGTGAAAAAGAAAAATAAATGTTAAGAAGAAATTCAATGTTGGTGATACGAATTAATAGAACCACCAATATTTTTGAAAAGGGGAATTATTTATGGAGCACTGAACTTTTTAAAGTGTCCAAAATCCTGGACACTGAACCCACAACATATCGATTGCGAGACACCAAAGATGATGAAATTCTCGGCGGTTTTTATGGATATGAACTGTAAAAAATTAGGAACACTAGTGAAATTTATTAAATTGAAAATATATCAAAGAGTCGTACTCATAGGGGCAAGAGACAGTTGCTTGTTCGCTGGCTAGGATACAACTCTGATTTTGATTCTTGGGTCGGTGCTGAAGACATTAACAATGCCCAATGATTTCTATGTGACTTTCAAGTCCAATTTTTCTGATCCTCTCTACAATGACCTGAATAGAACAAGCGATTTTTGGACAAACTCTCCCCCACCATCAAATTCGACGACGGAAAGTTTGAAGTGGTTATTGTTAACTGTATTCTCATAAATATATAAGACCTCCTGAACTAGGATCTTAAATATGAATTGCAAATTTGACACTTTGATTGGCTGCAACCATAGTCACCAGGGGATCAGGAACAAACTCATAAAATCAATTGGATGGATTATCCATATATTGAATTACCCTACAAGGAACTCACCTGTATGAATGATTTCTGTCGTTCTATTAATAAAAGAATTTCCGCTCGTAAAAAAGGAGCTTTTCACTTCAACTATCCAAAGGAGGAGGGCAAGATCTACATTAGTTCACCTGTTGCCAATGAAAAGGTTATCCTCAATGATAATCTAAAGTATGTTCTTGGCTTTAAGCTCAATATAATCAACGGTAAAAGTGCCGGAAACACTAATTTCATTTTTGCTGATTAACCGCCTGCCTTCTCCACGGACACTTGTATATTTCTCTACGCCTCATTTTTGGAAACATCTCGGGTTGGTAATTCAAATTTTCCCCTCCTACGAGTTCTTGAACAAAAAACCAATCAAGAGAATATTCACCACTACAATATAAACCATCTTCAGTATATTCCAGTAAACACTTCCTATTTGGAACTCTGTCAGTTAACACTAAGAACCGAATTAGGTGATCCCATAGCAATTTCAAAAGGTTTGGCTGTGATTACATGCCATTTTCGTCCTATTGTTCAACAACAACAACAAGATGTCTAATAGAAAAGTGGTATTCACTTGTCCTGATATTGACTGCTATGTTAATACTCTTGGCCCAAGACAACAGGGCAATGGAATGGACTATTACAAGGGTCGCTCGTCAATGTCTGGCTATGGTCTTGGCAGTTGGTTTGCTAAGCTGTTTCGCTCTTCACTACCTCTGGCTAGAAAATATCTTGTACTGGCTGCGACAGATTTTGCATCCTGTACACTATACGATTTGGGCTCTGACAAGGATTTTAAAAAAAGTGCTACGGAAAATCTTAGGTCCAGTGCGCGAACCCTTGGCAAAAGATTAAAACAAAATGGTAAAGGTTTAAAAAGGTCGAGAAACAATGCATCACTCATCAGTCTCTACTCAGGTCGAAAACGAATGACATCACCCCTGTCAAAGAAAAGAAGGAAAAAGCCGACACATACTGTAGGCACCAGTAGAAAAAGAATCCCCAGGATGAGAAGTTTTATATAAAAACTGGATTCATTCTCCTAAGAGGTAGTATTTACTGCAATATAAATTCCCAACGATCAGTTACCGCCCCATTTAATGTATTCAATTCAGAAAATGTTTTTGCGAGTGTCAAGCATGGATACTATGAACAATTTTATCCTCAACAACCCCTCTCCGATAATATCCACTTTCAAATTTATTCCAATGAAGACTACTTTATGGACATGTCTTCGACATTTATAGATTTACAAATAAAAGTCCGGAAATCCTATAATACAATGCCAATTCGGGCCGATGGAATATCCTATGAAAATTGTATATTACATAATCTATTTCGTCAAATCAGTGTCTACATCAATGGCACGCTGGTGAGCACAAGCAACAATCTCTTACTAATACTGATAGTACAGATGCACTTAAAAATGCTACAACTAGTGAATTACATCTAGTTGGAAAAATATGTCATGAAATATTTAATATACCCCAATGGCTACCACCCAATGTTAAAGTGGATATAAAACTGACGCTTCCACCATCCAATTTCATATTAAGAAAAGAACTTGCTGTCAATCCTGATGTAAGTCTCTCCCTCACCTCAGCAATACTTCGTGTACGCAAACAACAGGTCATGAGTTCTGTTGCTTTGGCAGTGGAAAAACTGAGAGCCAATGGAAATAATATTAAACTGCTTGTTCCTCATACAATCACCAATCAACGTCATATTGCCATGGGGTCACGCACCTTCACCGACTCATCTTTTATCAATGGCGAAATTCCGTCAAAACTCGCTTTGGCATTTGTAAAAAGCGCCAGTGCAATAGGTTCATGGACTGGGTACCCACATAAATTCGAGATGTTTGGACTTTCATCTCTTGTGTGCAGAGTAAGCACTCTACAATCTATCCTTTGATAAATACTATAGAACATTGTATGAGTTGACCATGCAAACCCTGGATCATGATTCACAACTATTTGAAAATGATATAACCGAAGATATGTTTGCTAAAACACATGGTATCATTGTACTAGATTTGTCTGGCACGCAGGATATGAGTATAGTACGTACGGGGAGTGTGCGTTTAGAGTGTACATTTGCTGATCCATTGGCTGAGAGTATTGCACTAATCTCACTAAATCAATATGAAACCTTTTGGGAAATCACTTCCGAAGGTAGTGTTCTACTAGACATTGCGCCATGAACACCAGTCAAATAATCAATGTATTTAATATGGATCCCTACATGTCCCAGTACAAATCCTATTGTCTGCCTTAGGACTTTCTAGGAAACATTCAAAGTGTCAACAATGCCTTAATTATTGTTAATAGCAGTCCGTCGACTGTGCTGACGGGTCATTGGCTGTGCATCTTTCAAACAATGAAGACGATTGAATTTTTTTTATCCTCTTTGCTACCCTATACATCCTAATCGTCCCACCTCAGCTAATATATTCATAGCAGCGGGAAAACTATTATTCAAAATTGGAAGAGGGTGCAGGATCTAACGACTAAAAGCTGTGGCTTCCAGACTCTACTATATTTTGTGTTCCAATGTCGCAGCTATACTTACGAGCAGTTTACCCAAATTTATGTTGACAGTTTATGTCTGAACGACTTCGTAGTAGAAAATATCCTCTCAGACCAGTATAGTACGAATTTCAGTGCCCTAAGAGTAAAGTGCTTAAAAAATGTTTGTGAATTTGTTTACTAATAAAATGCATATATATATATATATACAACAATGTCTTTAAATCTTCACTTTAGATTTCTTCTTCTTCATCAGTGTATAGGCAACTGTCGTGAACCACTAATGCCGGTAAATCATTTGGATTCACTGTATATTGATCTTGATTGACTGCAAAGTCAGGGTCACATTTTCTACAGTATAATGTAACTTCACTCTTGTCATATCTCTTTGTATAGTCAATAAATCTATTTGCATTCATATTATGAAATTCACGAGTTTCAATCTGACTATTTGAAGCAATATCACATACAGTGTTTTCAAATGGTGAATCACATTCGGTAACTGCCAAATAAAAATCACTTGGTTTATAGTCGTAATAGACAGTGTCATCACAACGATGACGAAGAAACCAAATTGTCTTGTTAGCTCAACATTTGAATCGTAGACCTGACTCCTCTTCCTATAATAATTTAAATCCACGATGATACAAATCTCATAGAGATAAACTAAAATCACGTTTGGGATTCTTTCCAATCATAGCGGGGTAAGTATTCTCCCACTGATAACATTTATCATAGTGACAATTGGAGCACAGATGTCCTCTAGGGGGAGAGTCAAAAATCTCCTCAAGACAGGAACTACATCCTTTAATTAGTACTGCATAGCCTCTATGTAATTTACAAGGATTACATAATTTGCACTTTTCACTATATTCATCAATAATTTTGCAATTCTCACATTGAGTCCAACTGCCAAGAGTGTACATGCATAATGGACATGTATAGAGCATTTTTTTGGTTTCCAATGTCACTTGACTCTCTCACAGTTAAAACGAAACTGATCGTCCATACCGACGGATAAATTCAGGGTGGAGGAATGAGAGAGGAGTAACTCTGTGACGTCACCTCTTTCAAATAGTGGGGGGAGCCATCTATATTGAATTCATTGGCAATCTTTTCAAAAGTGTATCCACGATATTATTCTGCTTTGTTCCAATTAATATATTAATAAATTGAGTATAAGCATTTGAGTCACATCGACAAAGCTTCATACAATAGTCCAATGGGGGAGAATCAGTTTACATTATATTGTCAAGTGTTCCCCGAGAGAATATCTTGCGTTGAAGACATAACTCGAGAAAATCATCATCCAAAATCAAATGTTTTTCTATAAACACAAGATTCGATCTAATTCTCTCTCTCTCTCTCTCAAATTTGTTCATTTTTCAATTCTTTCACTCTTACTGCTGACTCTAGATTGACCATGAATCGTTAGCCCTAGCATTCTAACCTAACCAGAAAAGAAAGGGAACATTTTCGATTTCAAAACAATTTATTGAATAATTACAACAACAATAATACTAGGCATGTACAATTAGCGATGCAGTTTATTGTCTTCGATATGTTTCACTAATGCACTTAAAGCACATTGAAGTCTATTCACATGTGCTATATCAACTTTAGCAGCGAAACATAATTGATCCTCCATTTTAAATTTGCTCAAGGATATTACATATCTTGCATATACATCATCCCTTTCCAGGCAAAGCCGTGATCCTCTCGTGGTTTCCACCGCAATGTTTGGTGCTCTTTTATTATTGCCATCAACTCCACTATCAACTTCTAATAGGGTAAACATTCCACTCGTCATCATCATCAACACAAATATATATCCAAATGAGTAAAGTCAAACTGTTCTTCTTCTCACTCCTTTGAATTCTATTCACAGACTAATAAAAAAAAACTATAGCAAAAATCCTTTCCTTATATTTTCTGCAATCCTCCGCCGCTAATATGTAACCAGCCCTCTAATTGGCTTAGAAGGAGATGTAACCGACTCTCTGATTGGTTTAGAAGGAGGCATGTAATTCCTTTTTTTTCATTCTCAGTGACAAAAACCATAAAAACATGCATAAATTGCTGTTGACATTAATGAAAAACATCAAATAAATTGACAAACACTCATAACCATCCAAGAAACATCCATCAAAGTGAGAAAAATCTTGTTTTATCATTCTCAGTGAGAAAACCCATAAAAAATTGCATTAACTGCTGTTGACATCCATTAAAAACATCAAATAAATTGACCAACACTCATAACCATCCAAGAAACATCCATCAATGTGAGAAAAATCCTGTTTTTTTCAAGTGAGAAAAATCCTGTTTTTTCATTCTCAGTGACAAAAACCATAAAAACAGACATAAATTGCTGTTGACATCCATGAAAAACAACAAATAAATTGACTAACACTCATAACCTTCCAAGAAACATCCATAAATGTGAGAAAAATCCTGTTTTTTTCAAGTGAGAAAAATCCTGTTTTTTCATTCTCATTGAGAAAATCCATCTCCCTAGGGACTCTATGCCCATATATGGTGCTACCATGTGGTCATGTCACGAGTACTAGGGTCATCCCTACTTGTAAGTTATGCCCTGGGGACATATAAGGACTTTATAGAAAGCGTTTTCGTAGAAAATTCAAAAACGGCTAATTCGATTGGAAATTTAAATGACTAGTGCCCTTTTTAATAGTCGAAAGTAATTGGAAGGCAGCTAACACCCCTTCCACGTCCACCATTTCCCCAAACATATCCAATAAAAATTTTGAGACAAGCATTTTGTTCAACGTAGTTGAAAGTTCTGTAAATTATATCTTTGAACAGGACATTCCCGCCACAGTCTTCAGGGCAAGGATTATAAGTTATGCCCTGGGGGCAGATATGGTTCTAATGGAAGGAATGTTCGTATAAACTTCAGAATGGGCTCATTCGATTGGAAATTGAAAGTTATAGTTGGTTTTTAAGCGTCGAAAGATACCGGAGGGTAACTAGCCCCCTC
Source organism: Artemia sp. Qi Xiang Cuo (assembly GCF_049724085.1). Taxonomy (NCBI): domain Eukaryota; kingdom Metazoa; phylum Arthropoda; class Branchiopoda; order Anostraca; family Artemiidae; genus Artemia; species Artemia sp. Qi Xiang Cuo. The sequence continues at coordinate 82,524,586 of NC_142796.1, read as the reverse complement.
AACCCCAAACCCGTTTTTCGCAAATAGATCCGATAAAAGTTTGAGATAGCTATTTTGTAAAAATTGTTCAAAGATCATATAACAAAAACTCCGGTGTCGAAACAGCCCCCCCCCCCCCAGGGCTCAGGGGCAGGCATCGTAAGTTATGCCCTGGGGTATATATGGTACTTATGAAAGGGATAAACTTCAGAGAGGGGTCATTTGATTGTAAATTGATAGTTTGAGCTCACTTTTAATTGTCAAAAGAGATCCGAGGGCAACTAGCCCCCTCCCCCCCACCCACGCCTTCTTTTCCAATCCCGTCTGATGAAAATTTTGAGAAAGAATTTTTGTTAAAAATAGTTCTAAGGTCGGATAAGAAAAACTCCGGTGTCAATACAACCCCGCAGGGCCCAGGGGAAGACGTTCTAAGTTATGCAAAGGCATGTATGGTTCTTATGAAAGTAGTGCTCGTATAAACTTCATAGAGGGCTCATTTGATTGGAAATTGAAAGTTCAAGATCAATTTTTAAGAGTCAAGAGATTTAAGGGCAACTAGCCCCCCCCCAAATGCCCTTTTTCCCCAAACCCATCCACTCCAAATTTTGTGATAGCCAGTTTTTTTTAAATTGTTCAAAAATTAGATAAAAAAAAACTCCGGTGTAAACACAACCCCCCAGGGCCAGGGGGGAGGCGTTTTAAGTGTTGTCCTGGGGGCGTAAATGGTTCTTATGAAAGGGATGCTCGTATAAACTTCAGAGAGGGCTCATTTGATTGAAAATTGAAAGTTCTCGTCCACTTTTTAAGAGTCTAAAGAGATCGGAGGGCAACTAGCCCCCCCTCCCCACCACACCCTAAATGCATCATCTAAAAAGTTTGTGAAGCCTTTTTTCCCCCAATACATCTGATAAAAAATTTGAGGTAGCCATTTTATTTAAAATAGTTCAATGATCATAAAACAAAAACTCCTTTACGTATGGCCATTTCGTTAAAAATAGTTCAAAGTCAGATAAGAAAAAACTCCTGTGTCGATGCAACCCCCCGGGTCCGGGGCAGGTGTTGTAAGTATTGCTCTGGGGGCATATATGGTTATTATGGAAGGAGTGCTCGTATAAACTTCAGAGAGGGTTCATTTGATTGTAAACTGAAAGTTCTAGTTGGATTTTTAAGCGTCAAAAGATACCGGAGGGTAACCAGCCCCCTCACCCCCAAACCCTTTTTTCTCAAATACATCCGATAAAAGTTTTGAGATAGCTGTTTTGTTAAAAATAGTTCAAAGATCTTTAACAAAACCTCAGGTGTCGATACATCCTCCCAGGGCTTGGGGGCAGGCATTGTAAGTTATGATCTGGGGCATATATGGTACTTGTGAAAGGGATGCTCGTATAAACTTCAGAGAAGGGTCATTTGATTGGAAATTGAAAGTTCGAGCTCACATTTTAATAGTTAAAAGAGATGCAAGGGCAACTAGCCCCCCCCCTCCTATGCCTTCTTTTTCCAAACCCATCTGATGAAAAGTTTGAGATAGACATTTTGTTAAAAATAGTTCAAAAGTCGGATAAGAAACACTCCAGTGTCACTACAACCCCCCAGGGCCCAGGGGAAGGCGTTCTGAGTTATGCAAAGGTATGTGTGGTTCTTATGAAAGGGGTGCTCGAATAAACTTCATAGAGGGCTCATTTGATTGGAAATTGAAAATTCTAGTTCACTTTTTAAGAGTCAAGAAATTTAAGGGTAACTAACCCCCCCCCCCCCCCACACGCCCTTTTTCCCCAAATCCATCCGCTCCAAATTTTGAGATTGCCAGTTTTTTGAAAAGTGTTCAAAAATTAGATAACAAAAACTCCCGTGTCAACAGAACGCTCCAGGGCTCCGAGGGTAAGTGTTGTAAGTTTTCTCCTGGGGGCGTAAATGGTTCTTATAAAAGGGATTCTCGTATAAACTTCAGAGAGGGCTCATTTGATTGGAAATTAAAAGCTTTAGTCCACTTTTTAAGAGTCTAAAGAGATCAGAGGGTTCAGAGAGATCAGAGAGATCAGAAGGCTCATTCGATTGGAAACTGAAAGTTCTAGTTGGATTTTTAAGTGTCAAAAGATACCGGAGGGCAACCAGCCCCCTCAGCCCCGAACATTTTTTTCACAAATACATCCGATAAAAGTTTTGAGATAGCTATTTTGTTAAAAATAGTTCAAAGATCATATAACAAAAACTCTGGTGTCGATACAACCCCCCAGAGCTCAGGGGCAGGCGTTGTAAGTTATGCCCTGGGGCATATATGGTACTTGTGAAAGGAATGCTCGTATAAACTTCAGAGTCGGGTCATTTGATTGGAAATTGAAAGTTCGAGCTCACGTTTTAATAGTCAAAAGAGATTCGAGGGCAACTAGCCCCCTCCCCCCCCCCTACGCCTTCTTTTTCCAAACCCATCTGATGAAAAGTGTGAGATAGACTTTTTGTTAAAAGTAGTTCAAAGGTCGGATAAGAAACACTCCAGTGTCAATACAAACCCCATGGCCCAGGGGAAGAGGTTCAAAGTTTTGCAAAGCCATGTATGGTTCTTATGAAAGGGGTGCTCAGATAAACTTCATAGAGGGCTCATTTGATTGGAAATTGAAAGTTCTAGTTCAGTTTTTACTACTCAAGAGAGTTAAGGGCAACTAAGCCCCCCCCCCCCCACACGCTCTTTTTCCCCAAACTCATCCGCTCCAAATTTTGTAATAGCCAGTTTTTTTTAAATGATTCAAAAATTAAATTATAAAACTCCGGTGTAAATACAACCCCCCATGGCCAAGAGTAGGCGTTGTAAGTGTTGTCCTGGGGGCGTATATGGTTCTTAGGAAAGGAATGCTCGTATAAACTTCAGAGATGGCTCATTTGATTGGAAATTGAAAGTTCTAGTCCACTTTTTGAGAGTCTAAAAAGATTAGAGGGCAACTACCCCCCCTTCATGCCCTACATGCATCAGCTAAAAAGTTTGTGAACCCTTTTCCCCCAAATACATCTGATAAAAATTTGAGGTAGCCATTTTGTTAAAAATAGTTCAATGATCATATAGCAAAAACTCCTTTACTTATGACCACTTCGTTAAAAATATTTCAAAGGTTACATAAGAAAAAACTCCTGTGTCGGCGCAACCCCCCAGGGCCCGGAGCAGGCGTGTAGGTATTGCTCTGGGGGCATATATGGTTCCTTTGTAAGGTATGCACGCAAAAAATTTAGAGAAGGCTCATTTGGTTGGAAATTGAAAGTTCTAGTTCGCTTTTAAAGAGTCAAAAGATATTGGAAGGCAACTAGCCCTCCCCCCTCCATGCTCTTTTTTCCTCAAACCCATCCAATAAGAACTTTGAGATAGTCTTTTTTTTCAATAGTTCAAACATCATATAATGAAAACTCCGGGTGTCGAAACAAACCCCCAGAGCCCGGACGCAGGCGTTGTAAGTAATGCTCTAGGGGCATATATATTTATTATGGAAGGGATGCTCGTATAAACTTCGGAGAGGGCTCATATGATGTTAAATTGAAAGTTCTTCTTCACTTTTTAAGATTCAAAATAATCGGATGGCAACTAGCCCCCCCCCCCTCTTCACGCCCTATTTTCCTCAAACCCATCTAATAAAATTTTGAGAGAGCCATTTTTTTGCAACATGGTTCAAAGATCACATAACGAAAACTCCAGGGTCGAAACAATCCTTCAGGGCCTAGGGTAGGCGTTCTAAGTTATGCCTGGGGGCATATAGAGCTGTTGTGGAAGAGATGATCGTATAAACCACAGAGTGCTCATTTGATTGGAAATTGAAAGTTCTAGTTCAGTTTATAAGAGTCGAAAGAGATCAGAGGGCAACTACCCCCCCCCCCCAGTTCTTATCCCCCCCAAATGTATCCGATAAAAATTTTGAGATAGCCATTTTGTTAAAAATAGTTCAAAATTCAGATAAAAAAAAACTTCGGTGTCGACACAACCACCCAGGGCCCGGGGGCAGGCGCTGCAAGCTATGCCCTGGTGGCATATATGGTTCTTATAAGCTTCATGCTTGTATAAACTTCAGAGTGGGCTGATTTGAATGAAAATTGAAATTCTAGTTCAATTTTTAAGAGTCAAAAGAGATCGTAGGGCCCCTAGCCCCCCCCCCCATGCACTTTTTTCTCAAACCCATCCGATACAAATTTTGAGACAGCCATTTTTTTAAAATAGTTTAAAGGTCAAATAACAAAAATTCCGGTGTCGAGACAGCCCCTCAGGGCCCCGGGGGCAGGCATCGTGAGTTGTGTTCTGGGGTCATATATGATTTTTATGAAAGGGATGCTCTTATAAACTATAGAGAGGGCTCATTAGAATGAAAATTAAAAGTTCTAGTTCATTTTCTCAGAGTAAAAAAAGGCCGGAGGGCATCTAGCACCTCCCACCCTCCACGCCTTTGGGTTTATCGGATGGATAAACCCATCCAATAAAAATTTGAGCGGACAATTTTGTTAAAAATAGTTCACACATCAGGTATTAAAACTCCGGGGTCGATACAACCCCTCAGGGTTCAGGGACAGACTTTGTAAGTTATACTCTGGGGATATATTTGGTTCTTATAGAAGAGATCCTCGTATAAACTTTAGAGAGTGCTCATTTGACTGAAAATTGAAAGTTCTAGTTCACTTTTAAAGAGTCAAAACAGCCCGAAGGACAATTAACCCCCCCCCATACCCCAAACCCATCCGATACAAATTATGAGGTAGCCATTTTGTTAAAAATCAGATAATAAAGACTCCGAGGTTGACACAAACCCATTTTTTCACTTTGATATTGTTAATTTGATACAAGTTTTGATACTTTGACGAACATTTGATTTTGTTTTTAAGTTTGATTTTGAAATTAGGAATTTTTAAAAACTTGAAACTTTTTGCAATTAAAACCAACAAAATTAATTAAAAAACTTTCCAAAAAATAAGTTTTTCAAAGAAAAGTGAAGGTCATTTTAAGATTAAGCTCAGCAGATACAACAACCTGTTAAAATTAAAACTCAAAACGACCAGAAATTACTTTTAAAGAATAAATGAAACTCAAATCGAACAGAAATTAAATAGGCAATCATAGCAAAAAACATACAACAAGTAATAATACAAATGAATAAATAGATCTTAAAGCTAGTAATGCTTAAATTGAGTGTGAAAATCAGGCTTAAAACGAAAAAAAATAATTCGTTATTGAAGTATAAATGAAACTTAAAATGAACAGAAATTAAATAAATAATCAATGCAAACAAACATAACATAGATATTAATGTAAATGAATAAATAAATTTTAAAACGAGTAAATCTTAAACTGAATATGCAAATCAAGCTTGAAACGAACAAAAATCTCTACAAACAAGAGCTTGGGTATTGCCTCCTTCTGTCACTGTAAACGTCTATAACCTACTGCGTCATTGGCGCTTTAATGAAAACTATATGCGTCATGAACAGTCTTGGAAAGTATAAATAACATCAAATTGAATATTTGGTATATAATGATATTAATTGTTGAAAGATCCATCAGTCCAATAATTTATTTCACTGTAATTTTATTTTTATTTTCAACGCTGCAAGAGCTGGAAAAGAAAATATGTGTAATATAATTCGTTTTCAGTTAAGTGCCAATGACACAGTAGGCTTTTGGTTTTTATTCACAGTTAAGAAAGGAGGCAGTATCCAAACACTTGTTTGTTGTGAAACTATATTCGTTTTGAACCACTTTAAAAAGAGCTAATAAATTAAACTGAATATTTGATGTATAATGATATCAATTGCTGAAAGCTCATCAGTTCAAAATGTTACTATAATTTTAATGTTTATTTTCAATATTAAGTACAAAAGAAAATATTTGTCATAAAATTGGTTTTCAGTAAAGCGCAAAAGTGACATGGCTGGTACGATATTACTTTTTGAAACTTATCAGATTTTCTTGAAAATCCTTTCGATTCCTAAGCATGCCTCTTGCAAGATGGTATAATAATACAAGATGGTACCTACCCTAATTAGGTCATCGTTTGTACCGATGATATGTATATTTACGATGATATACGTTGGTAAAAATTACGTAAATATGTTGGTACCGTATATTTGGTGCGAAAATGCACCGAACTCACCATTCTTCTGTTAAAATTGCATTGAAATTGCAGTTAAAAAAACTTGTTGTGAAAAATGGGCTGAATTGGAAAAATTGAATGCGCAGTTTTCTTGCTAAAGCCCCCAAATGGTGCCTGAGAAAATTTGTCTTATTTTCAAAAAAAGGGGGGAAAAGCCCCTAAAAGCCATAGAACTTTAATGATAATCACACCATCAGACTTAGCGTATTATAGAGCCCTACTATAGAAGTTTCAAGCTCCTATCTGCAAAAATGTGGAATTTTGTATTTTTTGCCAGAAGAAAGATCACGGATGCGTGTTTATTTGTTTTTTGTTTTTTTTTCCCCAGTGGAGATCGTAACGATCCAGTAGTCCTAGAATATCGTGAGAGGGCTCATCTGAACGGAAATTAAAAGTTCTGATGCCCTTTTTAAGTGACCAAAAAAATTGGAGGGCAACTTGGCCCCCTCCCACGCTTATTTTTTTCCCAAAGTCACCCAATCAAAATTTTAAGATACCCATATTGTTCAACATTGTCGAAAATCTAATAAATATGTCTTTAAGGATTACTTAATCCCCCACTGTTCCCGGGGGAAGGGCTGCAAGTTATGAACTGTGCCCATTGTTTACATATAGTATTGGTAAATGGGAAGTATACAGACGTTTCAGGAGGGATTTTTTCTGGTCGGGAGGGGGGGGGGCAGGGGAGGATATGTCCATGGAGTATGGTACCGTGGGGGAAGGGACAGTTTTCTGAAGGGGGTGCCGGATTTCCCAGCATTAATTAAAAAACAATCAGAAATTAAATAAAAAAAAACAAGTTTTTTCAACTGAAAGCAAGGAGCAACATTAAAACTTAAAACAAACAGATAATATTACGTATATGAAGGGGTTTGTCCCCTAGTCAGTACCTCAACCTTTACGCTAAAGTTTTTTTTTAGTACTTTCAAAAGAGCTATCTATTCTAATTAACCGGCCTTTGTGACTCAGAGGTTGGTGATTCAAACGAAATTTGAACTTTATCACAAAGAGCTAGACATTGACTAGGGGTAAACTCCCTAATATACGTAAAAATATTCAAATATAGTAAGTTAATTCGTAAGTTACGTCATAACAAAATTTCTAGAAAGCCATTTAGCCAAAACAATAAAATTAATATGCAAATTTCATTATAATTATTCATGTAAGGTGGGCCAAAATGAAAGCTGCATTAATACAAATACGTTCAGAAATTAAATAAAAAAACAAGTTTTTTTTTAACTGAAAGTAAGGAGCGACATTAAAACTTAAAACGAACAGAATTTATTCCGTATATGAAAGGGGCTATCCCCTCCTCAACGCATCGCTCTTTACGCTAAAGTTTGACTCTGTCACACAACTTTATTTTTTAAAATAATAAGAAAACTTTAGCGTAAAGAGCGAGGCGTTGAGGAGGGACAGCCCTTTTCATATACGGAATAATTTCTATTCGTTTTAAGTTTTAATGTCGCTCCTTACTTTCAGTTAAAAAACTTATTTTTTTTATTTAATCTTTAAAGAACCGAGGATATTTGACCAGCAATGGTGAAGGGGGACTCACCGTCATCATTGACAATGAATCCCAACGCTTGAAGGATTTTCTTGGGAGAGGAATAATAAATCTTTTGGAGGCAACTGACCCCCATTGTCCTCCAGCTAATACCCATTATATTCATTTTTTTTTGCCAAAGAAATCAGATTTGACTCCCCTTTTGCTACATTTTTTCTTTTGTCAGTACTAAATGAATTTAGATTTCAGTCTTCGGCATTTTTTTTGTTCTTTTAGGTTGTCAGGCTTCTCAGTTGGCAGGTTAAGTTTTCCAGTCAGAGTTGTCTCAAATTACGTTGCACTGACAATCTTAAGTCTCATTCATTAAGCTTTCAATTTTAAGTGATAAATCTCTATTAGGATGAAGTCATATTATAACGATTAATTAAAGGCTCTACCCTTAATTGTCCCTCATACCCCTAAAGATTTGACTCATCCTACCTACAAACCTAGGTAATGGCGTCAGTTGGGGGAGCAGTAGGAGGACTGTGCCATGCTAGATTTCCTACCCCGTGGATTTTTAAATGCTTGTTTTACAGTATTTTTATTGAAAAATGCCTTTGTTGGTATTTGCACTGAAAAAAAAATTACCCCTCCCACTGCATGTTATAATAATGCATTTGCCCCTCACACTCCACTAAATTTTTGACAACTGCCTTCTCTGCTCCTAGGTCTAAGTAACCCGTCAGCCTGGTTTTCAAGCCTAATCTTAGAATAAGAGTCAAATTCTACTTTTAGAAACAAAGTTTATTCATGCCCAAAAAGAACAAGTTCACAGAACTCATTAATTAATTTAGAAACAGAAAAAGTTCACAGTTCTGTTAAACTTTATGCCTTCTTGTACTGACGAGTTGCAACGAGGCCGCCACGAGTGATTGTCTGAAAAAAAAGAAGTTGTTTTAAAATAGAACGGATTCCATTCAACTCACTTATTGCACTCAGAAAAAAAAAAATGTTAAGCTTAAAGAGAAAAACACAGAAGTTAAAAAAAATAAATGGGGTGGAATTGCAAGGGAGGATTATGGTCATTGACATTAAGAGTGCCACCAAAAACTTACTAGGTAGGGGAGGGGGTGGGTACTACCAGGAGTTTGTTTGACAGGATGTAAACGGGAGTATTTTTTTATTCCCATGGACACATTTTTAAATGTCTTCTTGTTTCCTGGGGGGGGGGGGCTGGAGTATAAGCCTATGGCCCTTCCCTGGTGGCACCCAAGGTTGGCATATTCACACTGAATTAATATTAGGACTTGCATATAATCGTTATAGTTTTGGGAGATATATGACTAATAAAATTGCTTCAGGGGGTTCACTGAGACACTTAGGAAAAACAGTGAAATTAATTATAGCTTGTCATCTGAGGCGGACCTTTAATTCTATAAACGGTTTTAAGTAAGATAAAATTTTAGTTTTTAAACCTCAACACTGTTAATTCGTAAACTCTTGAAAATTTATTCATTTTCTAATTTTAAACAATTTCTTATGTGGATCATTTAATTTGCCTCTTTCTTATGTTCCTTTTTGTTATATTTGGGTCCCCTTCAAAGCTGACCCCCTCCATGCCCCAAAACAAGTCCCTGTCTATGTATCTGATTCACACCTATGGTTGATGAATAAACATGGTTGAAAGACTACAAGATTAACCTTGAACCTATTGATCTTCACATAACGTGAAACCCAACTGGTTTTATCCTTGTGGGATACATCAGGTGTACTGTCAAAAAATTATGGTGAACCATTTCAGATCCTTCAAACCCTGCATAATTTCTATTGTGCTGGTGAAGTATTATGATGAACCATATTATTTTGTTGTGCAGGTGAAGCGTTATGGTCAAGAATTTCGCATACTTCAAAACCCGTAATTCTTTATTAATTAGGTGAAGCATTATGATCAAGTGTTTCGTAGCCTGGGAATCCAGTATATTAGCCAGTATAATCCAGTATAATCCAGTAAATAGCCTGTTATGCATCCGAAGCATTACGATAAAGCATTTCGCATCCTACAAATCCTGCTTAAATTTCTTATTATACAAGTGGAATATTTTAATAAGGCATTTCACATCCTTCAAATTCTCCATGATTCTTACTATGCATGTGAAGCACATTATTTTATTATTTAGGTGAAGTGCTATGGTCAAGAATTCTGTATACTTCAGAACCTAGGGATTTTTTTATTTTTCAGGTGAAGAAATATGATGAAGTATTTCGAATAATTGTTTATTATGCACGTAAAGAATGATGATGAAGTTTTGTAGGTGGCTTGAATGAAAAATGAAACAGACAAATTTCATTAAAACTATTATGAACCTGTAGTAGGAGATTTATTATATAACATGTGATATTACCTGGACAAGACAAAGTTGTCTTTTATGTTCTTTTTGTCGTAAAAATTCGTTTAATTCAAAGCAATTTCGTTTGAGTATTGCCGTACCGCTGCTTTTCGGATTTTGTTTTATTTATGTTTTATATTATTATTTTTATATTTTATTATTTTGTGTTTTATATTTTATATTATATTAGTTTTGTATTATTATATATATTATGAAAAATGTTTTATTTATTTTTAGACCAGAGAACTTTGTATAGTAGGAGTTGTCATAAAAATTTCAAAATGGCTAGTGCCCTTTTAATAGTAATAGTTTTAATGATCGGAGGGCAACATTGGAACTGAAATACTGGAAGAAAGAAAGTGAAGGATTAAGCTTTATCAAAGATATTTAGATGATAAAAGTGATAATTCGTATGAATTGTTCAAAAAAGCACAATTTAGTGAATTTTAGTGAATTTAGTGAATTAGAAGAAGCATTTCGCACCCACAAAACCCTGGTTAATTCTTTTATTATGCGGGTGAAAAATTATGATGAATCATTTTGCATCCTTCAAATCCTGCATATTTGTTTAATATAAAGATGAAGAGTTTTACATCGTTCAAACCCTGCATAATTTTGATACGCAGGTGTAGTGTTCTGGTGAAGTATTTCACGTCCTTCAAATCCTGCAGAGTATATTATTAATAGGCTGATAAATTCATTTAGAAGCTTTTGCAAAGTGTAAGTTTTGTTTTTTAAACTTCAATCTTCGTGATATACTTACTTATCATTGGATCAAGCTTCGCCAATAATTGAAGAAGTTCATAAAAACTTTTTTTGATTCCATCACTCCCATCACTATTTTCTAGTTATTAAGCTACTAATAAAGTAAACTAATTTTGGTTTCATTTTTTAGTTTCCACGGCCTCAATGTACGTTTGTGAATGTAAATAGATAGTTTTCTAAGTTTCATGGGACTCTGAAATCCCAGGATCCTTTGTTCCTCCTGGATATTTCACTGTTAAAGGGAGTTTGTCAAGCACTTACCACTGTGAGGTCATCTCCGTTGAAGACCCGTACAATCTTGGATTCACCTTTGCCATCCTTTTCAATTTGTGTAAGAGTGTTTCCATCAAGAGTGTAAGTGCTCTGAAAAGAAATCAATCTTTAATCTAAAGAGTAAATAAATCGAAGCTCCTATTAGAGTTTTCATTTGTAGTGTGAGAAACTCTAAATTATCTTATTATCAAAGGATAAAATAGATTTTTGTGATACAAATCACAGTAAAAACTTTGCTTGAATTCCATGGTTTATTTCTGTGAGGTATTTTTGCAAAACAATTATATTCTTTGTTGTTTCCGGAGAAAAAACTAGCCCCTTCTCTTTTAAAACCGGGTTAACTAATACTGAGCGACGAACTTAAATAAACTTAAATAACTTAATAAAAAGTAATTTAAATAAAAAAACAATTTTTTTTAACTAAAAGTAAGGAGCAACATTAAAACTTAAAACGAACAGAAATTATTCCGTATATGAAAGGGGCTGTCCCCTCCTCAATGCCTCGCTCTTTACCTAAAGTTTTTCATTGTTTTAAAAAATAGATTTGTGAGAAAGAGTCTAACTTTAGTGTAAAGAGCGAGGCGTTGAGGAGGGAACAGCCCCTTTCATATACGGAATAATTTCTGTTCGTTTTAAGTTTTAATGTTGCTCCTTACTTTCATTTTAAAAAAATTGTTTTTTTATTGAATTTTTGAACGTTTTTTAATTAATGGAGGTTTTGATTTTGGCTCACCGTATATGAATAATTAAAAAAAATTACATGTTAATTTTACTTTTATTTGGTTAAATTGCTTTCTCGAAAGTTGTTTAATGTTATTTATGAACGTTTTTACTAGTAATAAATATACGTAACTTATGAATTAACTTACTTAACGAAATTCTATATCCATATATTTTAATACGTATATTAGGGGGTTCAACCCCTAGTCAATGCCTCGCTCTTTGCACTAAAGTTCGAATTTTGTTCCAGTTCTTTAAAAATGACCCCTTAATCACAAAGGCCGTTAATTAGAATAAATAGCTCATATGAAAGTACTAAAAAATCTTTGGCTTAAAGAGTGAGGTATTGACTAGAGGGCGAAACCAATCATATACTTAATAATTTCCGTTTGTATTAAGTTTTGATATTGCTCATTACTTTCAGTTGAAAAACTTATTTATTTTTTATTTAATTTCTGATCGTCAAACAATGCTGGGAAATCCGGCACCCCCTTCATAGCAATGTACTTTCCCCCATGAAAACTTCCTCCAGAGAAAGATCCTCCCACATAGCCCCCGACCCCCCCCCCTCCCCACTACCAGAAAAAAATCCCCCTGAAAATGTCTGTATACTTCCCAATAACCAATACTATATGTAAACATTGGGTAAAGTTCATAACTTTCACCGCTCCCCCACGGGACTTTGGGGGATTAAGTCATCCTAAAAGACATAATTATTATATTTTCGACCATGATGAACAAAATGGCTATCTCAAAATTTTGATCGGATGACTTTGGGAAAAAATAAGCGTGGGAGGGGGCCTACTTGCACTCCATTTTTTGGTCACTTAAAAGGGTACTAGAACTTTTAATTTCCGTTCGAATAAGCCCTCCCACAATATTCTAGGACCACTGGGTCGATACAATCACCCCTGGGGGAAAAAACAAACCAAAAACAAATAAACACGCATCCGTGATCTTTCTTCTGGCAAAAAATACAAAATTCCACATTTTTGCAGATAAGAGCTTGAAACCTTTACACTAGGTTTGTCTGATATGCTGAATCTGATAGTGTGATTTTCATTAATGTTCTATAGCTTTTAGGGGGTCTTTCTCCCTTTTATTGAAAATCAGCCATACTTTCTCAGGCGCGTGACTTTTTATAGGTAGGACTAAACTTGATGAAACTTATGTATTTGAAATTAGCATTAAAATCTGATTATTTTGATGTATCTATTGGTATAAAAATTCCCGTTACCACGAACTGTTTGAAAGGAAATCCATTTTCTTTGGAGACAAATAGCTCCTGCCTTTTAAAGATCTGATTGGATCTGCTGTGAGAAATAATAAGCCAGTAAAAAGTAAGAAAAATTTTGAGTCAAGATGGTCTTTACAAGTAAACTTTTTGTTCCTAATTGGCAATGTCTTTGCTGTGTTTTCTCTTGGTTTTGAGAGTGAATTTTACTGAATCACTAATTTTAGGAAACTGTTGTGACGAAAGCTATCATAGGGAATACACCGGGCAATCCCAAGATAAAATAAGTTTCTTTTTTTATATTTACAAAACATACAAAAAAAGGAAGTGGAGTAAGGAAAAGGAAAAGAAACAAACTGAAAAACCCAAACAAAAACCCAAGTTCTAAACCACAAAAGTATAGACAAGGAACAGTTGTAAAATAATATGCCAAATAGCAGAAAATGAAACAAGCGATTTAAATTCATCTTTAACGCACAACACTACAGAAATCATGACGTGCAGCGGGTTAGGAACAGAACATTTTTGAAAAAACAAACTATTTTTGTAAAATAGCGGAATATTTAATAAAAACTTCAAATAATGACAAAATCCTGAACGAACATTTGAATTCTCGGTTTTAGACTGCGAATTCCAGAGGTGAAATATACAGCGTGCAGGAAATAGCCAGGGAACAAACCTAACAAAACAATTTAGCGAGTACACCCTTGCCATGACTGTACTTTAGTGCGGCAAGTTTGGCGCAGCTGACGCGGAAGGGAAAAACACTAAACAGTTTAATTGGTTGGCTTGGATATTGAGACAAAAACTTCATAGTTTTAAAACAAGCAAAAGAAAAAGTTTGAAAAGTGTGGTTTTCAGGTAAAAATAGATTATCCCTTATGGCAAAAACAAAATTAATGTCCTTGGTGATTTGAAGGACTTTTCTTTAGATTGTCTTTTCATACATAGCCAAAATTGGCCAAATACGGCCAAAAAAAGTCCTGTAACCAATTATTATTATCAAGTTAGGAAATATAAGATACGATACGGAGACCGGTTCTCATAGAGAACACTGGGTTGAGTTAATATCTTCTAAGGTTGCCGATAGCTTAAGAAACTTGCCGAGCTGGAAGGGACATCCAAAGAAATGCTACTGGTGTTAATGGCAGTGTTGCGATTGATGCCATTTGTATTTTGATGCCATGAAAATGGTACCAGTATTGCATCAATTTCTTATTCATAGAAATTGTGTGACTACAAGTATAATTGAAATCACAATCAGGTGTCTATAACAGGACAGGCATGTATAAAGGAAAGTATCAAGGCCCCAGCTTCCTCCTAAATCCTGATTTTTTCTGAATTTCTGGGAACTTGGTTCTTAAATTATCAATGTTTTTTTTCTTATTCATTCCCCCATGGGAGCCCGTAAGGGGGTGCAGGGGGCCGCCCGCCCCCCTGGCTGAATGATACTGCCTTATTTTTATGTTTTTGTTCTGAGATTTCTATCATATAGCATTAAAAGTGACAATTAGACGAGGTTTGCCCCCCTTGAATTCAGCTTATGGGCACCCTTGCCCCCCCCCCTACAAATTTTTTGGGGGTATATACCTGACTTAGTACATACTTCTTGCTTATTATACCTATTGTTTCCTTTGTTTCTAATGCTGTGTTTGTTCTTCTTATTTTTTTTGTGTGTTTTTTTTTCTTTTAATGTAGACATGAAATCCCAGGTTTCTGGTTAAGTCTGTTAATGCACTTTTTTAAGTATATTCTTCTTTGACAATCACTCCCATAACCTCTCAGGTGATACTTTTGTATTCAAGAAGTATTGTTTTATCGGCTATAGTGGAAAATATCGGGTTGAACCAATCGTGTGTTAATTAGTTCATTGTAGCTAATTTGTTAATTATTTACAGGGTAACTTACCATTTGTATTATTACTTCCTAACACTGTATATAAATAGTATAACAGTAAGATCACGGGTCAGGGATTTTTTGCACTACTTCCTCGGCGTGCACAACCAGCTCCTCCCATTTAATCTGTCATTAGCGGGTCAGTGTACAATGTTGAAGCCAAGTTTTGTGTTCAAGAGAAACCTGACTTGTCTACCCGTGAAAAAATTGAATGTCGCTTATGTTTATAGTTGTTTAAATTTTCCCCGGAGCACTTGAATCTCGGTCCGGGTTTTTATAATGGTTGAGATAGGAAATGATCGTACTGTAGTATATCTATACACAGTGTTTCCTAATTAAAAAGTAGTAGAGCGACTTACCTTTACGGTTCTTCCATCCATAGCTTTTTCTTCTTGTTCAACACCAAGTTTGAATGAGGCGTGATGTGATTTCAAGCCAGAGGTGATTATATGGTAGGTGTCGCCTTCAACTTTGTACTCAACGTCTGGGGACCAGGCCTTAGCGGCGGTGCGAGTGGCAATATCAATACCTAAAATATTAAAAAGAAAAATTAGAATTCCTTCTTTTGTTGCATCCATCTTCAGTTATTTTGTATTTCATACATGGATATGCATCTATAGAAGAGCTTACTATTAGTAAACCAAAACAAAAGTAGGACAAACCTAGGTTCAGAAATATGCCAAATTACGTTAACTAGTGAAAAAATTTCTATTGGCGAAGATTTGGTTTGATGTTCATTTAGAACAAAAAGTTTGCTCTTCAGTTCTCCGGCTATGATTAAAATAAATAAGAGATTTAGGATTAGGCATGATTACAACTATACATTCGGTATACTTTAAGAAAAAAAAAATCTGACTCATTACTTTATAAATGCCGAAAATGGCATTTGTCGATGTCAATTTTTCAGTTGATTCTCAAATATTTACCTAATGTGTGTATCTTTTGTTGGTTTTCAGACGAGGAGACCAGACTGTTTATGACAGGATATGACCTTATTCGGGATTGTTTGGCTAAAAAACTATAGATGCATATGTTTTGCGCTTATACGTGAAATACTGTTATAGAGAGATTGTGTCAACGTTGCTGTTTCTAACGGTTAAAATATAAAATTAATTTTTATGGTAATAATAAAAAAAAAGTGTATTAATTAAAATTTTATAATATTATTATTTATTATTAATATTAATATCTAGGCTTTTAGAAATCGGCTTTATATTTAGCAAGGAATTGTGATAAATTCGTTTCTTATTAAATTTAATTTACCATGAGAAATGAGCTTGAAAGACCTTGGGCCTTTGTCCCTTCAGAAACTGAACTAGATTTAAATATAGATTAATTCTCTCAATTAGCAATCTTGTGCATATAAATTTGACTAAAGTTTCAAAGGCCCTGCTTGTGCTCACATGTTTTTTTTAGCTAGTTATCTATTTCTAGTCATCATCACTTTGGACCAATCAGTGCTGCTTGTGAAAGAGGAAGCAAGAATTGACTGGTAGGCAATAGTTATGCATAGATATTAATTTATAGCCAAGTATACTTGTGAATTAGAATAATGCAAGGACAAAAAAATATTCTGTAAATTATATTTGGATATATGTTGGATATAAAAAGCTGATTTAATAAAGTTTCTCCCAGATAAAATGTAGAAAAGCTGGTAATCTCCGACCAATATCGTACTACCCCATAAGCTAGTTTAAACTAGGGCTACTGTGCACGAGGAACATGCACATTATTTTATAAGCCAAAGTAGTTTTGGGAATTTCAAATTTGTGCTATTGAACGATATTTTAAAAAGCTGCATATTTACGACCCATGTCGCATTGCCCCATATGCTATTATAGACTAGAGGTACTGTGCTCAAGGAATATATACATTATATTTTAAGCAATATTAGTTTTGGGCAAATGAGTAGCTGAATTTGAAATGTGTGCTACTGATCAAAATAGTAAAAAACTGCATATCAGCGACCAACGTCGTATTGCCCCATAAGCTAGTATAGACCAGGGGTACTCTGCACGAGGAAAATATTCATTATGTTTTAAGCACAAGTAGTTTTGGGCAAATGAGTAAGTGAATTTCAAATTTGCCGCAAATAAAAAGACACAACACAAAAGAAAAATTTAGCACCTTACTTGTCACCCTATTTTAGAAGTGAAAGGTATCAATCTGAATACATTCATTTCAGAAAAATAAACTTGATTTAGAGCCCATCAATGTTTATTTCTAGCTTTTAAATAATGTATTTTTTAACGGGGCTCAGAATTACGTTAATTCGGCGTTCCGCAAGGCTCAAACCTGCGCTTTTTTATAATAAATCTCTATACGAAGCGAAAACGACTTACCAATTTCTTTCATGTAATCATCAAGATTTTCACTCTTGATGTGTTTGTATTTTCCAGCCCAGTTAACCATTTTGAGAGTATGCAAAAAAAGAAGTGATGAATCCAAAACACTTTTGACTGATTGAATATTTTGAAAGGTTCTGTCAGTCCATTATATATCAAATCCTTTATCTCTTGTTTTTTTTTCCAAGGGGCAAAATTCAAAGGAGCCACATCAAATATAGATAATGTGCAAATATTACTTGACATTTTTTTTTATCGAGTAATGTCCAATTGTTACAGATAAAAAACGTCTGCAAAAAAACTTTTGCAGTTTTTATGTCTGCTTTGTATATTTAAGATTGCTGGACCTAAATTAGAGAGTTCTAATTAGATAAGTTCTAAATTGGAAAATCAATATAAATATATATATATATATATATATATATATATATATATATATATATATATATATATATATATATATATATATATATATATATATATATATATATTGAAAGCGAGGATTTCTGTTAAATAAATAATTTTTATACCTTTTAAAATAGCTTTACGGGGTTTGAGGGACTCTCTCGTTTTATTCCGTGTGATTTTTTCTTTACATGGTGTTCGTTCAAAAAGCGAGGATTTCTGTTAAGTAAATAATTCTTATATTTTTTCCGTTCAATTGAAAGCGAGGATTTCTGTTAAAATAAATAATTGTTATACCTTTTAAAATAGCTTTACGGGGTTTGAGGGTCTCTGTTGTGTTATTCCGTGTGAGTTTTTCTTTAAATAGCGTTGGTTCAAAAAGCGAGGATCTCTGTTAAATAAATAATTATTATATTTTTTCCGTTCAATTGAAAGCGAGGATTTCTGTTAAATAAATAATTGGAGAGTATTGTCAATTTAAAATGGTTTAGAAATAAAAAAAAATTAACAAGAAATGGTTGAAATGGGTTTTGAGGGGGATGGGATTGCATGGAAGGGTTAAATAAATAATTCTTATATTTTTTCCGTTCAATTGAAAGCGAAGATTTCTGTTAAATAAATAATTGTTATACCGTTTAAAACAGATTTAAGGAGTTTGAGGGACTCTGTGGTTTTATTCCGTGTGATTTTTAATTTACATGGTGTTCGGTAAAAAACAGAGGATTTCTTTTATATAAATAATTGTTATAATTTTTACGTTCAATTTAAAGCGAGGATTTCTGTTAAATAAATAATTTTTATACCTTTTAAAATAGCTTTAAGGGGTTTGAGGGAACTCGGTTGTTTTAGTCCGTGTGATTTTTTCTTTACTTGGTGTTAATTCAAAAATAGAAGATTTCTGTTAAATAAATAATTCTTATAGTTTTTACTTTCAATTGAAAGCGAGGATTTCTATTAAATAAATAATTGGAGAGTATTGTCAATTTAAAATAGTTTAGAAATAAAAAAAAATTAACAAGAAATAACTGAAAAGTGTTTTGGGGGAGATGGGTTGATTGGCAGAAGGATGTATTAGCGTAGTTATAGTGGAGGCCGAGTTGCTAGCGAAAAACCCGTGTGGATGAGTTGAAATAAAAATTTTTAACAAGAAATGGCTGAAAAGTGTTTTGGGGGAGATGGGTTGATTGGCAGAAGGATGTATTAGCGAAGTTATAGTGGATGACAAGTTGCTAGTGAAAAATCTAAGCTAATAAGGGTTTTTGACCGTAAACTCTAGTTTTTTTGTAAGAAAATTATGGAAAATACAATTTGTTGGTTCATAGGTGAAACTTAAGTCCAGGTATGGATCGAAAAATAAAACATTTCTGTAGAATCTGAGCTAATAAGGGTTTTTGACCATAAACTCTAGTGTCAGGCAAAAAAATTATGGAAAATACAATTCTCTTGTTTAAATATGAAACTTAGGTCAATTATCTGATTCAAATATGAAACTCATGTTCAGTGTCGGCTACTCGTAATAATAAGGACTGATTGTTCTCGTTCAATATTTTTTTTTCATAAAAGAATACTATTTTTTTAAAATTCGAAATTATTCAACTTTATTTTTTTTTGTACTTATCTTAAATTGACAAATATGCTTACGGCTTTAACAATTGTACTATGTGATTGGTCAGAGACACAATTTGGCTTTCCCACTGCTATTCTATGTCTGGATATCGACACTACCTAGTCTATAGCATGTATTAAATCACTATTTTTTACACAGTAGAACAATAAACACACGAGTCATATCTTTTAAAAAAGTGAAGATGGAGCATTTTAATAAAGTGTGTTCACATGTCAATGTTATTGTAGCATTGATTGCTAACAATGATAAGTATTTGAAATGAAAGAAGTAAAAATGATAGCACAATCAAAAATATATATGTGTATTGTCATGACAGTATGGAAGTTAGTTTCTTGTAAGTACCAAAAAATTCAACTCTCTTTATGGTGGATATGCAAGAGTGAGATATCCTACTCTGCTACTAATATCATAAACCATATCTTTTCGACGTGCCGAAACTGTTACCTGTGTAAAAATAATGTGATAATAGACAGTGAAATTGCCAGAAAAATAAAAAGGGTATTGTCAGAAAATATAACTATGGAATATAAAGATGAAACAATGAAAAACAAAGCACCAGCAAACGTTACTGGCATTGATCAAACAGTGAATGAATCAAATAATACCAAAGACGAAAAGCATATTGAGCCTGTTCATGAGACACCAGTAAAAATTGTGTATCATTCAAACTGGAATAATGATTATTCTACTGATTATGAACTAAGAGAAGACAATAACTACAATATCAAGAGAGAACATGGTGAACTATTTTATGAAACAGATTCAAAATGTCCAAAGTTAATCATTGATATTAATAATATATCATAATATATTTTTTGTATTAATATTCTACATAATATTATTTCATTAAAAATATTACATTGTTATGTGTTCATTATTTTTTAGAGTAAGCTAGCATATTAAGCGTTTAGAATGTCTATTAAAACATCGACGATGTAAGAAAAGGAATTTGCGTACATCTATTGTCAGACACATGGGATAACATTGTCAAAATCTAGGTATCAGATTGAAAAATTGTAGGTAAGTAATTAAGTAACAAATTCTTTCTTGAAGTCACCTCTTGGATACACAATACAGAAATGTCATTAAAGAAATTATGAAAAAATTGTAAGTAAGTAGCAATTTCTTTCTTGAATTCACCTGCTTGATAAACAAAGACATTTCGTTCAAGAAATTATGACGAAATTCTAAGTAAGTAACAAACTCTTTATTGTTTACACGACTTAGATACACGATGTAGAAATTTAATTCAAGAAATTATGAAGAAATTCTCAGTAAGTAACAATTTCTTTCTTGAAGTCAACTCATGGATACACAATACGGAGATTTCATTCAAGAAATTATGAAAATATTTGTAAGTAAGTAGCAAACTCTTTATCGTTTTCACCTATTGGATATACAATACGGAAATTTCATTCAATAAATTATGAGAAAATTGTAAGCAAGTAACAAACTCTTTCCTGAAGTCACCTCTTGGATACGCAATACACAATATGGAAATTTCATTTAAGAAATTATGAAAAAATTGTAAGCAAGTAACAAACTCTTTCCTGAAGTCACCTCTTGGATACACAATGTAGAAACTTCATTTAAGAAACTATGAAAAAATTGTAAGTAAGTAACAAATTCTTTCTTGAAGTCACCTCTTGGATACACAATACAGAAATTTCATTAAAGAAATTATGAAAAAATTGTAACTAAGTAGCAAATTCTTTCTTGAATTCACCTGTTGGATAAACAAAAAGACATTTCTTTCAAGAAATTATGACAAAATTCTAAGTAAGTAACAAACTCTTTATTGTTTTCACGAGTTAGATATACGATGTAGAAATTTAATTCAAGAAATTATGAAAAAAATTCTCAGTAAGTAACAATTTCTTTCTTGATGTCAACTCTTGGATACACAATACGAAAATTTAATTCAAGAAATTATGAAAACATTTGTAAGTAATTAACAAACTCTTCATTGATTTCACATCTTGGATATACAGTACAGATACTTCATTCAAGAAATTATGAAAAAATCGCAAGTAAGTAACTTTTTTTTCTCTTTATCACAAACAATTTTCACTTAGCTACACGATGTAGAAATTTAATTCAAGAAATTATGAAAAAATTCTCAGTAAGTAACAATTTCTTTCTTGACATCAATTCTTTTTTTTTTCAATTTTACGTTTACTTCCATGAAAAAAACTATTTTTCGTTATTTTTTCTTTGAAAAGTTGGTTTCTTATGACTAGTCCATTGACAAAAAAATGGGCAAAAGTCCAAGGACTTTTGCCATATAAAAATCTGGCGTTCAAACGCCATTTGAATACCTGAAGGCCTTACGGTTTTGACCCCGTTAAATGGTAGTAATTTAGTTCTGCTGAACTTTGCCCACTTTACCATCTTAAAGTACGGCCTGCTCTTTGTTTGAACAGGAATAGCGCCACTCTAAGTGACGCGAGTGGCGTCACTCTAAGGAGTGGCGCGCCACTCTAAGTGAACCTAGATCAACCCAACTTTTTGGATATCTCTCTCACTATGACTCTGTTTGTGTGTCGTGTCTGTGCGTGTCTCGTCTCTATGTGTGTGTCATCTCTGTGGGTGTGTCGTCTCTGTTTTTGTGCTCCGCTGTGTGCTTGTCTCGTCTCTATGTATGTGTCATCTCTGTGGGTGTGTCGTCTCTGTTTTTGTGCTCCGCTGTCTCTGATTGGTCCCTAAAAAATGGGTGTTGTCTAAAAAACCAGTCTGGTTGAAAACGTGGAGTTTTCGTACTGCCTACTTTTTTGCAATGTGTAGGAAGCAGTGGGGAATCCCCGCTCGTTTGGAAAGGTGCCAAGGAAAGGCATGCAAATAGCATGTAGTTTCAAAACGGGTTTAATCACGTTTCTTGAATGAAGTATCTGTACTGTATATTCAAGAGGTGAAATCAATACAGAGCTTGTTACTTACTTACAAATATTTTCATAATTTCTTGAATGAAATTTCCGTATTGTGTATCCAAGAGTTGACTTCAAGAAAGAAATTGTTACTTACTGAGAATTTTTTCATAATCTCTTGAATTAAATTTCTAGATCGTGTAGCTAAGTGAAAATTGTTTGTGATAAAGAGAAAAAAAAGTTACTTACTTGCGATTTTTTCATAATTTCTTGAATGAAGTATCTGTACTGTATATCCAAGAGGTGGCATCAATAAAGAGTTTGTTACTTACTTACAAATATTTTCATAATTTCTTGAATGAAATTTCCGTATTGTGTATCCAAGAGTTGACTTCAAGAAAGATATTGTTCCTTACTGAGAATTTTTTTCATAATTTCTTGAATTAAATTTCTACATCGTATATCTAACTCGTGAAAACAATAGTTTGTTACTTACTTAGAATTTTGTCATAATTTCTTGAAGGAAATGTCTTTTTGTTTATCCAACAGGTGAATTCAAGAAAGAATTTGCTACTTAGTTACAATTTTTTCATAATTTCTTTAATGAAATTTCTGTATTTTGTATCCAAGAGGTGACTTCAATAAAGAATTTGTTACTTACTTACAATTTTTTCATAGTTTCTTAAATGAAGTTTCTGCATTGTGTATCCAAGAGGTGACTTCAGGAAAGAGTTTGTTACTTGCTTACAATTTTTTCATAATTTCTTAAATGAAATTTCCATATTGTGTATTGCGTATCCAAGAGGTGACTTCAGGAAAGAGTTTGTTACTTGCTTACAATTTTTTCATAATTTATTGAATGAAATTTCCGAATTGTATATCCAATAGGTGAAATCAAGAAAGAATTTGTTACTTACTTACAAATATTTTCATAATTTCTTGAATGAAATTTCCGTATTGTGTATCCAAGAGTTGACTTCAAGAAAGAAATTGTTACTTACTGACAATATCTTAATAATTTCTTTAATTAAATTTCTAAAGTTTGCGTTTAAGTCGAGTAAACAATAAAAAGTTTTTTAGTTACTTAAAATTTTGTGATAGTTTTTTGAACGAAATGTCTTTGTTTATCCAGCAGGTGAGTTTAAGAAAGAAATTGCTTCTTAATTCCATTTTTTTCATAATTTCCTTAATGAAATTTCTGTATTGTGTATCCAAAAGGTGACTTCAAGAAAGAATTTCTTACTTGCTTACTTACCTACAATTTTTCATTCTGATACCTAGATTTTGACAATATTATCCCATGTATCCGAACATAGATGTACGCAATTTCCTTTTCTTACGTCGTCTATATTTGAATATACATTCTAAATGCTTGATATATTAGCTTAATCTAGAAAACAATGAACATCTAGCAATATAATATTTTTAATAAAATAGTGTTATGTAGAATATTAATACAAAAAAATATATTATGATAAATTATTAATATCAATGATTAACTTTGGACATTTTGAATCTGTTTCATAAAATAGTTCACCATGATCTCTCTTGATATTATAGTTATTGTCTTCTCTTAGTTCGTAGTCAGTAGAATAATCATTATTCCATTTTGAATCATACACAATGTTTACTGGTGTCTCATGAACAGGCTCAATATGCTTTTCGTCTTTGTTATTATTTGATTCATTGACTGTTTGATCAATGCCAGTAACGTTTGCTGGTGCTTTGTTTTTCATCGTTTCTTCTTTATATTCCATAGTGATATTTTCTGACAATACCCTTTTTGTTTTTCTGGCAATTTCACTGTCTATTATCACATTATTTTTACACAGGTAACAGTTTAGGCACGTAGACAAGATATGGTTTATGATATTAGTAGCAGAGTATGCCTTTCATTTCCTCTTTGCTTTCATTTGAATGCTAATACCTAATAGCCGACGAAAGGTTCTATCAATAGGTAGCATGTTACCTATAGCACTAGCATGAAGATACCCCTCTTCATCAACTATTATTTTTATATTGGCATTCTCTTTGAGTACTAACATCTCTGGAAATGATACTTTCCCATATCCACCATTTGTATAATTAAATTTTTTTGGTAGTCCAAAGAAATTTAATTCCATAGTGTCATGACAAAGCACGCATACGTTTCCGATAGTGTTACCACTTGTACTTGTTTCATAGTTCAAATACTTCTCCTTGTCAGCATTCAATGCTACAATAACACTAGCATGTGAACACATTTCTAATGGGGGGCCACCCATATGTTCAATATGTAAATCATCGTTGCTATTATTTGGTTCAATAATTGTTTGATTAATGGTAGTGTCGTTTGCTGGCACTTTGTTTTTCATCGATTCATCTTTATATTCCTTAGTGGTACTTTCTGCCAATGCCCTTTTTATTTTTCCGGCAATTTCACTGTCTATTACAACATTATTTTTACAAAGGTAACAGTTTCGGCACGTCGACAAGATATGGTTTATGATATTAGTAGAAGAGTATGCATGTCTTCTTTTGATCTTCCGTTGAATGTTAATACCCGAAAGTTGACGATGGGATGCAACAAGAGGTAGCATGTTACCGCAAGCACTGGCAAGAAGATGTCCCTCTTCATCAACTATTATTTTTATATTGGCATTTTGTTTGAGTGCTATCATCTCTGGGTATCTAATCTTGCATATCCACCATAAAAAGAGTTGAATTTTTTTTGGTACTCCAAAGAAATTAAATTCCTTACTGTCATGACTATGCACACGTATATTTCCAATAGTCCTACCATTTTTACTTGTTTCATAGTTCAAATACTTCTCCTGGTCAGCATTAAATGCTAAAATAACATCGACATGTGAACACACTTTATTAAAATGCTTCACCCTCACTTTTTAAAAAGATACGACTTATGTGTTTATCACTCCACTGCGTAAAAATACTGATTTAATACGTGCAATAGACTAGGTAGTGTCAATATCCGGACACAGAATACCAGTGGGAA
Source organism: Artemia sp. Qi Xiang Cuo (assembly GCF_049724085.1). NCBI lineage: Eukaryota > Metazoa > Arthropoda > Branchiopoda > Anostraca > Artemiidae > Artemia > Artemia sp. Qi Xiang Cuo. Next base: position 82,499,494 of record NC_142796.1, on the reverse strand, counting down.
AACCACATTGTGTCTCTGACCAATCACAGAGTACAATTGTTAGAGCCGTAAGCATATTTGTCATTTTAAGATACGTACAAAAAAAATAAAGTTGAATAATTTCGAAGTTAAGAAAAATAGTTGGTTTTTATGAAAAAAAAAATTGAATTAGAACCATCAGTCCTCATTATTATGAGTATCCAAAGCTGGACTTAAGTTTCACATTTGAACCAGAGAATGGACCTAAGTTTCACATTTGAACGAGAGAATTGTATTTTCCGTAATTTTCTTACAGGAAACTAGAGTTTATGGTCAATAACCCTTATTAGCTCAGATTCTACAGAAATGTTTTATTTTTCGATCCATACCTGGACTTAAGCTTCACCTATGAACCAACAAATTGTATTTTCCATAATTTTCTTACAAAAAACTAGAGTTTACGGTCAAAAACCCTTATTAGCTTAGATTTTTCACTAGCAACTTGCCCTTCACTATAACTTCGCTAAAACATCCTTCTGCCAATCAATCCATCTCCCTAAAAAACCTTTTCAGCCATTTCTTTTTAATTTCTTTTATTTTAACTCATCCTCATTGGTTTTTCTCTAGCAACTCGTCTTCCACCATAACTACGCTAATACATCCTTCTATCAATCAACCCATCTCCCCCAAAACACTTTTCAGTCATTTTTTGTTAAATCTTTTTTATTTCTAAACTATTTCAAATTGACAATACTCTCCAATTATTTATTTAACAGAAATCCTCGCTTTCAATTGAACGGAAAAAATATAACAATTATTTATTTAACAGAAATTCTCGCTTTTTGAACGAAAACCATGTAAAGAAAAAATCACACGGAATAAAACTAAAGAGTCTCTCAAACACCGTAAAACTATTTTAAACGGTATAACAATTATTTATTCAACAGAAATCCTCGCTTTCAATTGAACGTAAAAAATATAAGAATTATTTATTTAACCCTTCCATGCACTCCCATCCCCCTCAAAACACTTTTCAACCATTTCTTGTTAATTTTTTTTTATTTCTAAACCATTTTAAATTGACAATACTCTCCAATTATTTATTTAACAGAAATCCTCGCTTTCAATTGAACGGAAAAAATATAAGAATTATTTATTTAACAGAAATCCTCGCTTTTTGAACGAACGCCATGTAAAGAAAAAATCACACGGAATAAAACTACAGAGCCCCTCAATCCCCCTAAAGCTATTTTAAAAGGTATAACAATTATTTGTTTAACAGAAATCCTCGCTTTCAATTGAACGGAAAAAATATAAGAATTATTTATTTAACAGAAATCCTCGCTTTTTGAACGAACAACATGTAAAGAAAAAATCACACGGAATAAAACAACAGAGTTCCCTCAAACCCCTTAAAGCTATTTTAAAAGGTATAAAAATTATTTATTTAACAGAAATCTTCGCTTTCAATTGAGCGGAAAAATATAAGAAATATTTATTTAACAGAAATCATCGCTTTTTGAACGAACACAATGTAAAAAAAAAATCACACGGAATAAAACGACAGAGCCCCTCAAACCCCGTAAAGCTATTTTAAAAGGTATAACAATTATTTATTTAACAGAAATCCTTGCTTTCAATTTAACTGAAAAAGTATAAGAATTATTTATTTAACAGAAATCCTCGCTTTTTGAACGAACATCATGTAAAGAAAAAATCACACGGAATTAAACAACAGAGTCCCTCAAACACCGTAAAGCTATTTTAAAATGTATAACAATTGTTTATTTAACAGAAATCCTCGCTTTTTGAACGAACACCATGTAAAGACAAAATCACACGTAATAAAACTACAGAGTCCCTCAACCCCCGTAAAGCTATTTTAAAAGGTATAACAATTATTTATTTAACAGAAATCCTCGCTTTCAATTGAACGGAAAAAATATAAGAATTATTTATTTAACAGAAATCCTCGCGTTTTGAACGATCACCAGGTAAATAAAAAATCACACGGAATAAAACAACAGAGTCCCTCAAACCCCGTAAAGCTATTTTAAAAGGTATAACAATTATTTATTTAACAGAAATCCTCGCTTTCAATTGAACGGAAAAAATATAAGAATTATTTATTTAACAGAAATCCTCGCTTTTTGAACGAACACCATGTAAAGAAAAAATCACACGGAATAAAACAACAGAGTCCCTCAAACCCCGTAAAGTTATTTTAAAAGGTATAACAATTATTTATTTAATAGAAATCCTCGCTTTTTTGAACGAACACCGTGTAGAGAAAAAATCACACGGAATAAAACAACAGAGTCCCTCAAACCCCGTAAAGCTTTTTTAAAAGGTATAACAATTATTTATTTAACAGATATCCTCGCTTTTTGAACGAACACCATGTAAAGAAAAAATCACACGGAAGAAAACAACAGAGCCCCTCAAACCCCGTAAAGCTATTTTAAATGGTATAACAATTATTTATTTAACAGAAATCCTCGCTTTCAATGAAACGGAAAAAATATAAGAATTATTTATTTAGCAGAAATCCTCGCTTTTTGAACGAATACCATGTAAAGAAAAAATAAGACTGAATAAAACAAAAGAGTCCCTGAAACCCCGTAAATCTATTTTAAGAGGTATAACAATTATTTATTTAATAGAAATCCTCGCTTTTTGAACGAACACCGTGTAGAGAAAAAATCACACGGAATAAAACAACAGAGTCCCTCAAACCCCGTAAAGCTTTTTTAAAAGGTATAACAATTATTTATTTAACAGATATCCTCGCTTTTTGAACGAACACCATTTAAAGAAAAAATCACACGGAATAAAAAAACAGAGTCCCTCAAACCCCGTAAAGCTATTTTAAAAGGTATAACAATTATTAATTTAACAGAAATCCTCGCTTTCAATTCAACGGAAAAAATATAAGAATTATTTATTTAACAGAAATCCTCGCTTTTTGAACGAACATCATGTAAAGTAAAAATCACACGGAATAAAACAACAGAGCCCCTCAAACCCAGTAAAGATATTTTAAAAGTTAGAACAACTATTTATTTAACAGAAATCCTCGCTTTTGAACGAAGAACATGTAAAGAAAAAATCAAACTGAATAAAACGACAGAGTCCCTCAAACCCCGTAAAGGTATTTTAAAAGGTATAACAATTATTTATTTAACAGAAATCCTCGCTTTCAATTGTAAGGAAAAAATATAAGAATTATTTATTTAACAGAAATCCTCGCTTTTTGAACGAACACCGTGTAAAGAAAAAATCACACGGAATAAAACGACAGAGTCCCTCAAACCCCGTAATGCTTTTTTAAAAGGTATAACAATTATTTATTTAATACAAATCCTCGCTTTCAATTGAACCAAAAAAATATAAGAATTATTTATTTAACAGAAATCCTCGCTATTTGAATGAACACCATGTAAAGAAAAAATCACACAGAATAAGACGACAGAGTCCCTCAAACCCCCTAAAGCTATTTTAAAAGGTATAACAATTATTTATTTAACATAAATCCTCGCTTTTTTAACGAACACCATGTAAAGAAAAAATCACACTGAATAAAAAAACAGAGTCCCTCAAACCCCGTAAAGCTATTTTAAAAGGTATAAAAATTATTTATTTAACAGAAAACGTCGTTTTCAATTAAACGGAAAAAATATAAGAATTATTTATTTAACAGAAATCCTCGCTTTTTCAATGAACACTATGTAAAGAAAAAATCACACGGAATAAAACGAGAGAGTACCTCAAACCCCGTAAAGCTATGTTAAACGGTATAACAATTATTTATTTAAAAGAAATCCTCGCTTTTTGAACGAACATCATGTAAAGAAAAAATCACACGGAATAAAAAAACAGAGTCCCTCAAACCCCGTAAAGCTATTTTAAAAGGTATAACAATTATTTATTTAACAGAAATCCTCGCTTTCAATTTAACTGAAAAAATATAAGAATTATTTATTTAACAGAAATCCTCACATTTTGAACGAACACCATGTAAAGAAAAAATCACACGGAATAAAACAACAGAGCCCCTCAAACCCCGTAAAGTTATTTTAAAAGGTATAACAATTATTTATTTAACAGAAATCCTCGCTTTTTTGAACGAACACCATGTAAAGAAAAAATCACACGGAATAAAAGAACAGAGTCCCTCAAACCCCGTAAAGCTTTTTTAAAAGGTATAACAATTATTTATTTAACAGAACTCCTCGCTTTCAATTGAACGGAAAAAATATCAGAATTATTTATTTAACAAAAATCCTCGCTTTTTGAACGAACACCATGTAAAGAAAAAATCACACGGAATAAAACAACAGAGTCCCTCAAACCCCGTAAAGCTATTTTAAAAGGTATAACAATTATTTATTTAACAGAAATCCTCGCTTTTTGAACGAACACCATGTAGAGAAAAAATCACACGGAATAAAAACAACAGAGTCCCTCAAACCCCGTAAAGCTATTTTAAAAGGTATAACAATTATTTATTTAACAGAAATCCTTGCTTTTTGAACGAACACCATGTAGAGAAAAATCACACGGAATAAAACAACAGAGTCCCTCAAACCCCGTAAAGCTTTTTTAAAAGGTATATGAATTATTTATTTAACAGAAATCCTCGCTTTTTGAACGAACACCATGTAAAGAAAACCATGTAAAGAAAAAATCACACGGAATAAAACAACAGAGTCCCTCAAACCCCGTAAAGCTATTTTAAAAGGTATAACAATTATTTATTTAACAGAAATCCTCGCTTTCAATTGAACGAACACCATGTAAAGAAAAAATCACTTGATATCTCTAATAGTGTATGCAATACTGGGGCGAGATCTCAGATACCTTTAAGCTACAGGCTATTAACCGGATTCCATATGTACCCACAAAAAAATTTCAATTGCCAAAAAAAATAATAATAAACCATGTTATGATGAAAGTGCTTCTAAAACCCGTGAATGTATCCCTGAAAAACTGTGTCAGAAAAACTTGAACCAAACCAGATTATACCCACCTAACCAGATTATACCTACCAAACCAGATTATACCTACTAGAAACCTGTTTGGTACAGGGGCGCATTAGAAGTATAATGTTGATTACTACTGCTAACACACCTTCCACGCCCACCATTTCCCCAAACACATCCAATCAAAATTTTAAGATAGCCATTTTGTTCAGAGTAATTGATTTCCAGAGAGAAAATATGTTTTTGAGGAGGTTACTCCTCCACAACCCTTACGGCAAGGGTTTTAAGTTATGCCCTGGGAGTATAAAAGAACGATGTTGGCACAATGTATTATTTATTATTTTTTCATTTAGTCCAGGGCACTTCGTATCGAAGAAGTTGTCGTAGAAACTTCGAAAAGAGCTCATTCAATTGGAAATTGGAGTGGCTTGTACCCTTTTTAAAAGTCGAAAGTGATTGGAAGGCAACTAACACCCCTTCCTTACCCACTATTTCCCAAAACATATTCAATCAAAATTTTGAGATAACCATTTTGTTTAAAGTAGTTGAAAGTTCTGCAAATTAGGTCTTAGAGGATCACAACCACCCTCAAAGCCCTTAGATTAAGGGTTGTAACTTATACCCTGGGGGCATGTAACGTGTTTATAGAAAGCGTTTTCATAGAAACTTAAAAAGGGCTTATTTACTTTGAATTCGAATGGCTTTGTGCCCTTTCTAATGGTCAAAAGTGATTTGGAGCTTTGACATATTTTGGCAAAGATTGATGTGGGTATAATTTATAATTTTTTTTTTGTTGTTTAGACCAGGCCACTTCGTATCGAAGGAGCTGTCGTAGGAACTTCGAAAAGGGCTCATTCGATTGAAAAGAGAAAAGACTGATGTCCTTTTTAATAGTCGAAAGTGATTGGAGGGAAATCCACGCCCACCCTCCCATTTGCTTTATACTTAAAAAGTAAATGTTGCCTTAAGATTAAATCAAAATGTACTGTGTTAATGCTAATTCCCAATAAGGCATCTCAGCAGTATCCCAAGAACGACTGAGGGTATTATGTTCAAACTTCGGAGTTACTTCTGCTCCTAAGACTTAACCAAATCAAAATAGCGTGAGTGTATCCAATCTATCATAGAAAGCAAACAGATTTTTTTGGGAATGGCATCAAGTTTTCTGTTTCAGGTCAACTAGAGGAGGTATGAAACTAAATTAAACATATCTATTTCTGTCCATATTTTTAAAAGGGTTTATGTTGTTAAACATTGCTGAAATTTTTTTTCCAGCATACAAAAAGCAGGCCAAACCATTAATTCTTAAAAAAAAGAAAAAATATAAAGTATTATTTTCTTTTACCCTGAAAAGACTATGTCAATATAAAACGAACAGAATTTAATTAAAAAAACTGTTTCCACAAAATTAGTTTTTAAAAGAAAACTAAAGAACTCTATTCAACAAAAAATGAGCAAAAATAAAATTAAATAATCTACCAAGCGTGAAACTACCATAAATCAGCATTGATAAATAAATGAAACCCAAAACGAACAGAAATTACAATAAATAACCGAGTCAAACTCAAAACGAGCAGAAATTACCATAAGTTGGGCTCAAAACCCCTATGCCTTCCCAAGGCCAGGACATAATTTGAACTTTACTGAAAAAATACAAATGAATGTGCATTGTCAGTTTAATATATATATACTGATATTAAGTAATCAAAATATTAATATTATTTGATTTATTAAAGTTATAAAAGTAAAAACATTTTTATGTTTTCAGGTAAGTGCAAATTAAGTTCTGGCTTTGGGAAGGTATAGGGGTTTTGAGCCCAACTTATGTTCAATTCTGCTCGTTTTGAGTTTGACTCGGTTATTTATTGTAATTTCGGTTTGTTTTGGGTTTCATTTTTTTATCGATGCTGATTTGTGTTAGTTTCCCACTTGGTAGATTGTTTGATTTTATTTTTGCTCATTTTCGTTTAATGCAGTTCTTTGCTTATCTTTAAAAAACTTATTTTGTAGAAAAAGTTATTTTAATTAATCTGGAAAAGAGCTAGGGCTAGTATAGAAATATATATATGGAAATGAATTAAATTTTATTTGAAAAGTGAGAAGATCATACTGAAGTTGAAGTAGCCTTACACTTTGACTTGAAACGTCATAACTTAACCACTTCTTTCAGAAAAGAATTTTGGAGGGTCATTCCGTGTTGATAAGAAAAGAGGGTAAAGGTGGAGTTTTGTTCCCCCTGTAGTGTAGGGCGCAGGAGAACTATGGTAAAGGTGTAGGTATATTCTCCCTTATAAAAAGAACTTATTTCAGCAGATACAAAGAAGAAGCCCATTTGCGGCATTTTGTGGGACCTCAAGGTCCAATGCTAGTATCAGATATCACTTTTGTTACATCAATTATAACTGAAGTGATGTAACCGCTGATTTAAAATTGTTGGTGTTGTTAAGCCATGGTATCTGACTTGTATACAGTGTTTTCTTGATGTTGTTATTTGTTTTTTTTCACTTCCTTTTCCTATGCATTTGATGAACAGGAGATGTTTGAACCTCAAACTTCGAAAGTTATACACACATTAGCCCAAATCATTAACAAGAAGGAAATGACTAAACACGGGATCTTACAGGAACAATGCGATGTTAAACATAAACACAACTTAGGTTTCCCTGGGTCTAGTGGCTAAAAATAAGAATTCTACTTGGTCTGATCGACGGTGAACAAAAACACTTTCCGCACGGCCGAACAAATCCCTTTTTTGTCATATTGTTATTGAATGTTTTTAGCCAACCATTTAAAAATCCTTACTAAAATCAAGTCGAGGTTGAACGTGCTTGGTGAAGTGGAATTTTTATTATTATTTTTAATCAGAAAAATCGGCGCGCCGTGGCGTGCCGCCGGTCAGAAATTGGCGGCGCGCCACCAAAAAAATTTACTAAATCATACATTCGCCAATACTAAATCACACATTCGCCGCCGTCATGTCGGTGTGGCGCGGTTTCTTGGACTAGCTATACCCACTAAAGTACTGAAACTTGTGTGTTATTGAAGATCCGAGTCGCAGCTGTAGCTAGCAACCTAGTAAGAGACGATCACGTCCAATACTAAAATATAATAGCCCATAAAAGTATAAAAAGAGTCAGATAAAAACAAGAAGTACACTATTGGAACAGGCTTTTCCAAAAACCCTATATAAAAAAACTTACCGTCCCTTGGCTTGAACAACAATAGATATATACTGGCTTGAAAATCAAGAAGTGGGGCTAAAACCATGATATTCTGTATATGCGGCGTCTTTTTTTATTCCTTTTTCTCCTCAGATAGCTTGGCGCTTTAACATCGTTGAGTTGTTTAATGTTTCATTTTAACACGGTTTGCAGCAGTAGTTAGCAATATAGTAAGAGATGATCACGCCCCATTGTAAAAAATATTATAGCCCATAACTCCTAAAACTAGAATTAGATCAAATAACGAGTACACCATTAGAACCACCATGTCCTTTCTATTAAAAAATAAAATTTATTTATTTTCAAAATTGCCAACTCAACAAAGAGCCAAAATGGCCAAGGCCAAAATAGAAAATTTGTGTCACTAAAGGTGAGTCTTGGGCAACTTGCTTATTTCGTATAGAAGGATTCATAAATGAACGTTTGACGAAAGCTAGGCTGGCTGTTCATTCTTGAACTGCGGATCTGCCAAATATTTTCGTCGAGAATATTTATTTTTTTCAAAAGCTATTTTCGGGAAACTATGTAAATGACTAATATCAAAAGAAAAACCTAATTGCTTACAAAGAAGCAAAAATACTAACAAAGAGTTGTCAGTAGTGTATACTTGATTAAAACTTGGAACATATGTCTAGGTAACTTGTATAAGAAATGATTTAAGGGTATTTTGGGCCAAAACATTTATACAAAGCAGTAAACTATATCAATACTATTCAAGACCCAAGATCTGATTCAAACTCTTGGAAAAAGTAAGCTAGTGTGCAATAATCTATTGGAAACTGGGTACATAGTTTGAAATTCTAAATTGTTTTTTTTTTACAAATTCATCTTGCCAAAAATTCGAAACAAATAAATACAGTTATCAGGCCTCATTTTTAATCCAAATCTGTTTAAATTTCGTTTTACGACCCGACTAATCTCAGCAAATCAATTTGAGAGTATCTGGATTATTCCTTGCCCTAAGAAAAACGGCCAATTATCGCCAACCAGTAAAAGTTTTATTACGATCAGTTAAATTAACACTTACATCACTCAATTCTCTCAATGAGCCAAAATAGATTCTTCTTAATCTTTAGCAGTAACTACTCGTATATCTGAGAATAAGAGCTATTACTGTGGGTTTAAACATTCTAATTTTATTTCAAAGCCCATATTTGTTGTTTCTCGGAGAGTTAATGTTAAATAGCGACGAAGACCACACTGCCTTTCCATCACAAACAAATAAGTAGAACAACAGGGAAATTTTTTTTTTATACAAGACAGTGGAACGCAACTTTAAATGAATATTTCGACCCTATATCCAAGGGCCCTCCTCAGCAAAACAGATGAAGAGAATAAAAACACTATAAAAGAAACTTACATTAAAAATTCAATCATTAAAACTGTATAAAAAAATGTTTAAAAACAGCCCTAATATCATTACTTCAAGGAAGTTCAACCAGGACTGGTACTCCAAACGAAATGGACAGAGAACAATTCATTCAGATGGAATTAAAATACTTACAGACAAGCTTTTAAAGCTAATCTCGCCTTCTTGGCAGCCAGCCTGGAAGGTCTATTCGTAATAGGTTGAGTGGAGTTATTTACTGGTTTTTTAATATATTTAGTCAAATCATTTTTAATTAAATTTTTGTATAGGGCATTAAACGAATATTCCCCCAAATCTCTATTTAAAGAAATATTACTATTTATTTTGATTTTAATTTCAATTGCCTCTCGAACGACCTGTTTTATGCCTAAATCATTGCCAATAAGGCAAGTTTCTTCAAAAAGCATTTTATGACTAGGGTTATCATATATGTGACTGCTTAAAGCAGAATCAAAGGAAATATTTGTACTATTAGAATTTAAAGCTTTAGTTATGTCATCTTTGTGTTGCTGCAGGCGTTTTTCTACATTTTGATGGGTTCTACCAACATAAAATGACCACAGTCACATGGTATTTGATAAACCCCTCTCTAAGAGTAACTGGGGTTATATCTTTACCAGAGTTTAGGAGATTCATGATTTTAAAATTATTTGTAAATACGACATAAACATAATTTTTTGTGCAAACTTTTTTTAAACTTGTGGTGACATTTGGAACAAATGGAAGGTAAATTATATTTTAGGGCTTGGCGGGAACTTCACATTGTAAAAGACCCTTCATTTTACGGGAGTGTCTTGCCAATCTTCGACTAATTGTATTGTTAATAAAGACAATAGGATAACCGTTTCCAAAAAGTATGTCTAATAAAATTTAGTTCATCTGTGATGTAAGATTCAGAGCAAATGTTTAGGGCACGATCAACAAGAGATGTAACAACACCTCTTTTAAATTGGGGGGGTGATTGGATTTAAAATGTAGATATCTGTTATTTTATGTGGGTTTTCTCTAAATTGTAAAATCCAGTTTATCAATGTCACGAATAATTGAAACATCCAGAAACGGTAATTTATTTGCATTTTCAATTTCTAAGGTAAATTTTAAATTTCGGTCATATGTATTAAGGTGGTCTAGAAAGCCCCTAAGTTCATTTCCCCCATAATTCCAGAGTGATATTACATAATCCATATAAGGCTCACAATATACATGTTTTAAAAAATATGACTTTAAGGCCCAATTCTCAAAGTATTCTACATAAATGTTCGCTAGCAACCTAGATAGTAGTACACTCATAGGGAGACCATTTTTTTGTTGATAAAAAGAATTACGGAACTGAAAATACATTGAATACTTATTACAAATTTTGACTAAGGACATTAAAACCTCACAATCTATTCCTGTTGTTGAATCTTCAATTAAATGATGGTTTTCTTCTATTTTATTTTTTAATAACTGCTCAGATATTGCTACATCAATATTTGTGTACATAGAAACTATGTCGAAACTACTTACTATTGTATTTTCTGAAATGCTTGCACTTTTAAGTTTTTCTACTAAATCTACTGAATTACATATGTACGATTTTTGCGAATAAAGTAAAGGTTCGAAGGCTGTACATAACCACTTTCCAATATTGGAAGCAGGGGCTTTCGTACATGCTGCAATTGGCCTTAAGTGAATACCTTGCTTGTGTAATTTCGGTAAACAGTAAAACTTTGGGCAAAAGCTACCTCGGGGGAGAAATTTATTATACAATTGTGGGGTGATTTTGCCTTTGTGATTTAGTATCGGCGCCGCCGCCGATACTAAATCACACATTCGCCGCCGTCATGTCGGCATGGCGCGGCTTCGGGGACTCTCCTGGGGGCATATAAGAGTTTTATAGAAGTCGTTGTCGTAGAAACTTCAAAACAGGCTCATTCGGTTGGAAATTCAAAGGGCTAGCACCCTTTTTAATAGTCGAAAGTGATTGGAGGGCAACTAACCCCCCCCCCACGCCCATCCTTCCCCCAAACACATCCAATCAAAACTTTGAGATGGCCATTTTGTTCAGCGTAGAAGAGTAGATATGTTTTAAGGAGGACATTCCCCCACTGCCCTCAGGGCAAGGGTTTTAAGTTATGCCTTGGGGGCATATAAGGTTTTTATAGAAGGCGTTGTCGTAGAAACTTCAAAAAAGGCTTATTCGATGGGAATTTCAAAGGGATAGTGCCCTTTTTAATAGTCGACAGTGATTGGAGGTCAACTAGCCCCCCAACACCCATCATTTCCCCAATCAGATCCAATAAAATTTTGAGATAGCCATTTTGTTCAAGTCAGGGCATACTATTTATTAATTTGATCGATTCTACCTACCTTGAAAGTTTTAAGGCAATCAGAGAAAAACAATGTCTAACCTATCTTTGAGTTTCAAGAATTTATACGAACCATGTTTTATATATATATATATATATATATATATATATATATATATATATATATATATATATATATATATATATATATATATATATATATATATATATATATATATATATATATATATATATATATATATATATATATATATATATATATTATATATATATATATATATATATATATATATATATATATATATATATATATATATATATATATATATATATATATATATATATATATATATATATATATATATATATATATATATATATATATATATATATATATATATATATATATATATATATATATATATATATATATATATATATATATATATATATATATATATATATATATATATATATATATATATATATATATATATATATATATATATATATATATATATATATATATATATGTATATATATATATATATATATATATATATATATATATATATATATATATATATATATATATATATATATATATATATATATATATATATATATATATATATATATATATATATATATATATATATATATATATATATATATATTACTCTTAGGTTCGTTTGGCCCAGTATGCATACCCCTGTCTTGGGCCCATTTCGCCCAGTATTCGCTGAGATCCCTGTCTCGATTTTTGAATCACTTGGCAACGCTTGCCAGTCAATACAACAATTTTTCCTCCACAGATTTTGTCTTCTCTGAGATGCCCGTATCGTTTTTGAATCGCTTGGGAACACTTGCCAATGTATACAACAATTTTTTTCATAGCTTTTGTCTTCATTGAGATCCCCGTTTCGTGTTTTTTAATGAATTGGCAATATATAGTCTCTTTTGATTTTTCTCACTTCTTAACCCTGAATATATTGTACATCTCACAGAGGCCTACAGTGAAAAAACTTTTAAGTGGGTCAAAGAAAAATAATTTTTCCCCATCACCTTTTCAGATCGTGAGCTAAGACGTGAGGTGTACTTAACCCCACAATCTGAAAGTTTCAACTTGATATTTTAAAGCCTTCTATATATAAAGTAAACATGGTATTTTGATAGCTTCGCACCGCATATTGTCTTTTGATTGTCTCATCACCAAGACGTTAGCATATTTATCGAAAGGACTTGTAGTGCAAAAACGTCCGAGTGGATCAGAGAAAATAACATTTTTAGGTTCTACCATTCCCATTGGCAAAAAAATTTATAGTCTCCCTCCCCCCCTTGTTTCTTCTTCTAAGCTACGTGAAAGTTTCAGCTCCATCCCCGAATCTTTTCTGAGATTAATTTAAAAAACTTTTTCCACGAAATAGGTTTTTCGAAAAAAAGTAAAGAACTCCATTAAACCAAAAATGAACAAAAATAGAATCAAATGATCTACCAAGCGTAAAAATTCAACATATCAGTAGCAATGAATAAAGAAAACCAAAAACAAACAAAGATCATACGCAGCGCATAGCGCTGCCTAAGTAAAGAACGATGTAATGTTGGCACAATGTATTATTATTATTTTTTTTTTTTTAGTTAAGACCAGGGAACTTCGTATCGAACGAGTTGTCGTAGAAACTTCAAAAAGGGCTTATTCAATTGGAAACTAAAAGGGCTTGTGCTCTTTTAAATACCCGAAAGTTATTCGAGGGCAACTAACACCCCTTCCACAACCACCATTTCCCCCAACACATCCAATAAATAATTTGAGATAGCCATGTTGTCCAACGTAGTTGAAAGTTTTGTAAATTAGGTCTTTGCGAACGACGACCACCCCACAATCCTCAGGGCAAGGGTTGTAAGTCATTCCCTTGGGGCGTGTAAGGTTTATATAGATAGCGTTATCATAGAAACTTCAAAAAGGAATCATTCCATTGGAACTGGTAATGGATAGTGCCCTTTGTAATAGTCGAAAGTGATGGGAGGGCAACTAATCCCCCTATTATGCCCATCATTTCCCCAAACATATCCAATCAAAATTTTGACATAGCCATCTTTTTCAACGTAGTCGAAAGCTCCGAAAATTAGGTCTTTAAGAATGACAACCCCCCCCCCCCCCCCACAGTCCTCAGGATAAGGGTTGTAAGTTATGCCCTGGGGTCAAATGAGATTTTTAATAGAAATCGTGTTGTAGAAACTTCAAAAGGGCTCATTCGATCGGGAATTGAAAGGGCTAGTACCCTTTTTAATAGTTGAAAATGATTGAAGGGTAACTAACCTCCCTCTCACATCCACCATTTCCCCGAACACAGCCAATCATAATTTTGAGATAGCCATTCTGTTCAACATGGTTTGAAGTTCTGGAAATTAGGCCATTGAGGATGACACCCCCCCCCCCACAGCTCATAGGGCAAGGTGCTTCAAAAGGGCTAACCTGACAAGTATGTGTCCAATAAGAGAGTCATGCATACTCCTGCCATTTACCCGTGCCCCAGCCATTTAAACATTGCCTCTCAATTACTTGGACTATCTTTCTTCGCTTTTATCTGTCTACAATTACCCAGCGTCTTGATGCAACCTATGCAACCTATTGCAAAATACTTGATAAGAACCCTTTTTAATAGTCGAAAGTGATTGGAGGGCAACTAGCCCCCCTCTCACGCCCACCATTTCGTAGAACGCATTCAATTAAAAATTTTGAGATAGCAATTTTGTTCAACGTAGTTGAAAAGTCCAGAAATTATTTCTTTGAAAATGATAAACCCCCCACAAACCCCAGGGCAAAGGTTCTAAGTTATTCCCTGGGGTCATATAATGTTTCTATAGAAAGCATTGTCGTAGAAACTTCAAAAAGGACTCGTTAAATTGGGAATTGAAAGGGCTAGTGCCCTTTATAATGGTCAAAAGTGATCGGAGGGCAAATGCCCCCCCACCCTCATTCATCATTTCTCCAAACAGTTCCAATAAAAATTTTGATATAGCCATTTTGTCGAACATAGTTGAAGGGTCTAGAAATTATGTATTTGAATATGACACCCCTTCCCCCCACAGCTCTCAGGGCTAAGGTTGTAAGTTATGCCCTGTGGTCATATAAGGTTCTTATAGAAAGAGTTGCCGTATAAATTTCAAAATTATGCTTTAATTGTAGTACAAATATAATTTGTACTTTACTGAAAAAATTTTTTTTAAATGTTTTTATTTTTATAACTTTAACAAATAATAAGTTAATTAAGATTATAAGGAATAAATAGCAGCATATGTATATCAACTGGCAATGCACATTTTTTTTTCAGTAAATTAATTTGATTTTTTTCAGTAAAGTACAACTTGTCTTCTGGCTTTTAGAAAGCATAGGGTTTTAGAACCCTACTCATATTAATTTCTGCTCGTTTTGAGTTTGACTCTGTTATTTATTTTAATTTCTGTTTTGTTTTGGGTTTCATTTATTTATTCATACTGATTTGTGGTAGTTGTATGCTTGGTAGATTATTTGATTCCATTTCTGTTAATGTTGGGTTCAATGGAGTTCTTTGCTTTTTTGAAAAACTTATTTTGTGGAGAAAGTTTTCTTTAATTAATTACAATTACAATAAATAACCAAGTCAAACTCAAAACGAGCAGAAATTAACATGAGTAGGGCTCGCAACCCCTATGCCTTGTCAAGGCCAGAATATAATTTACACTTTATTGAAAAAAAATTCAATGTTTTTATTTTTATAGCTTTAACAAAACAAAACATTATTGTGATTTTAAGAAATAAATATCAGCACATATATACTAAACTGACAATGCACATTCATTTGAATTTTTTTCAGTAAATTGTAAATTATATTCTGGCCTTGAAAAGGCATAGGGGTTGTAAGCCCTCTTCATGTTAATTTCTGCTCGTTTTGAGTTTAACTTGATTATTTATTATAATTTCTATTCATTTTGGGTTTTATTCATTTATTGATGCTGAAATGAATCAAAATAGGATACTGGCTAAAGATAAAGGTGAAAGAAAAAACAAGCCGAAAATTCCGCCCCGGATTTATTGCGAATGGTCGAAAGAACAATGGCTATCTGTACAAGAGGCTTTTCTTAGTGAACCAGTACAAGAGGAAATGAGCCAGTTAAGGTCTGATATGGAATTACCGAAATCAGAATCAGATGAAGTAGTTGAAAGGCTTATGGGAATTGTAAGTAATGTGCTAACACCTATGAAATCAAGAAAACAGAAACAGAAAGATTTTTATGACCAAGAGTGTAAAGAAAGTAGTTCAAACCTGATTATTCTACTCCTTACAGTAAAAAGATTCTTGGGAGAGGAAGAGAAAAAACAATATTGTGCTAACAGAATATAGGCAAGCAAGAAAAAAGCATAAAAAACTAATTAAAAAGAAAAAGAAAGAATACAGATTTCACCAACAGGCAGCTTTATGTAAGAGTTTTAAAGAAAGCAACAGCCAAGAGTTCTGGAATAAGTTAAAAAATATGTCATCCAATAAAAAAAGAAACGATTCCCTGAAAATTCCACCACCGGAAACATGGCCATCTTATTTTCAATAACAACAGAAAGATGCAGAAAAAACGAACAACACACTAGAGGAAAGGATAAAGCAAGCATATTGCGAAAAAGGACCTTTCCCTCTTAGAGAAACAGATTACGCCCTATTTGAACCCATTGCCCCAGAAGAAATCAATGATTCACTGCAAAAAATGAGAGGGGGCTCAGCACCTGGGCCAGACGGAATCCCAGTTAAGATATTTAAATCGATAAGGAATATCATCATCCCCGTGTTAACATCATTGTTTAACCTAGTAATATCTACGACACATTGGCCACTAGCTTGGAAGACCTCACTCGTATTTCCCCTATTTAAAACAGGTAGCCCAGCCGTTCATGAAAACTATAAACCTATAAGTCTTTTAAACAGTGGGGGAAAAATTTTGGAGAAAATTTTGGACAAAGGGCTTGGTAAATGGATGGAGGCGAATAGTATTCTAAATGAAGAACAAGGTGGATTCAGACCGGGATATTCAACAGTGGATCGAGTATTCATTTTAAATGCAATGATACAAAAATATTCTAAAGGAAATAGTAAATTATACGCTGCGCTTATAGACCTACAGAAAGCGTTTGATAACGTAGATAGAATTTTGTTGTTTGAAGCTTTGAGTGAAATTGGATTACCACATCAGTTTATGAATATAATAGCTTCCATGTATTCATGGACTAAAAGTTTTGTGAAAGTTCCGCAACAGGTTGTCTCTTCCTCTTTTCCTGTAAGTAAGGGAGTTTTACAGGGAAGTACTTTATCTCCAAAATTATTTTGTATATTTATTAATGATATAGTGCAATTTTTCCAACGCCAATGGGCACCAACACTTCGTCTTGGAAATTTGAATCTTTCAATGTTGCTTTTTGCAGATGACATAATTTTACTGGCTGATTCTGAGAAAATCTACAATCTCTACTGAATATCCTAGCAGAATATCTGCAGGAAAAGAAACTGAAGGCTAATGTATCGAAAAGCCAAATATTGATATTTAACAAAAAGCAACCAGAGCTACCCCCCCCCAAGTTTTATTTGGAAGGTCAAATTTTAAAAATAGAAGAGAAAGCAACATATTTGGGCTTTACAGTAACTCGAAGTGGTAAATGGACACAATATATATCAGCAACTACGACAAAAGGGAAAAATGCACTTTTCGGTATTTACAGAAGCAACGTTACAACAGGAATAAGCGATCTCAGCCTTCATAAGCATATATTTATCGCAAAAGTTTTAACCATACTGCATTACGGGGCAGAAATTTGGGGCTACCAGACTGCACAAGGATTAGAAACTCTACAACCACAATACTACAGGCATGCATATGGGCTGCAT
The DNA here is from genome assembly GCF_049724085.1 of Artemia sp. Qi Xiang Cuo. Classification (NCBI taxonomy): domain Eukaryota; kingdom Metazoa; phylum Arthropoda; class Branchiopoda; order Anostraca; family Artemiidae; genus Artemia; species Artemia sp. Qi Xiang Cuo. Next base: position 82,481,740 of record NC_142796.1, on the reverse strand, counting down.
AAAACAACTCACTCTCTAGTATTGAAAGGTGACCTAGCCATCTACAGTTCAAAAATACGAAGAAAGATAAAGATGATCAATTTTTGGCTCAAAATCCTGAATTTACCCGAAGAAAGACTTATTTTTGCTGCTTATATCTTCTCACCGAAAAAAATAAAACCACTTGGACAGCACAGATCAGAAAAATACTACAGGAAACAGGCTTAACAGACGCGTGGAATGGAGGACAGGGACCACTGGACCAAGAAAACTTCATAAAGGAATTCCAAGCAAGATTGCACGACCAGGAAATTCAACTTTGGTGGACAGCTTGAGATAAGTCGACTAGTCTTACTTTGTATAGATATATAAAGCGGATTTATGGACAGGAGACATATTTGAAGCTGGGATTACCTAGTAAGTATATGAAAACGTGGATTCAGCTTCGAACCAATTGTTTACCAATACAAGGAAAAGAAGTTTGGAAAAATAGAGAAGGTCCGGAAACGCAGCGTACTTGTCTAAAATGTGGTGAGATTGGTTTTGGGCTGGGTCATTTCCTCCTGCGATGCCGGCGGCTTTCTCACATAAGGGGAGAAATTTTGAAAGAGGGTAATGATTGGCTACTTCGGAGGATTTTAAGTTCAGATTCACCACAGACAGTAGTAAGTGTGATAAATTTTGCATTGAAAGGTATGAATGTTGATTAAGAGGATAGTGATTTTAGTATGTCTTCATTTTATTTATCCTTTTTCTTTTCTTTTTTGTTTTGTATATGGCTGTAAAAAAGCTTTAACAATACATTATTATTATTATTATTATGCTGTATTTTAACACTTGGTAGATCATTTGATTCTGTTTTTGCTCATTTTTGGTTTAATGGAACTCTACTTTTCTTTGAAAAGATTATTTTGTGGGAAAAGGTTTTTGTTTAACAAAATTCTATTCGCTTTATATTGGCATAGTCTTTTCAGGGAAAAATAAAATAATAGTTTAAATCTTTTTGGTTTTTCTTTAAGAATTTATAGTTTGGCCCGCTATTTGTATGCTGGAGAAACTTTTTCAACAACTTTAACTACATACACTTTTTTAAAGATCTTGATACAAATGGTAGTGTTTCATTTACTTTTATACTTCCTCTAGTTGACCTGGATAAATAAAACTTAATACCATTCTTAAAAATTCTATCTACGCTCTTCGACAGCGTGGATACGCTAACACTCTTTTGATTTACATGAATTTTAAGAGCAGAGGTAGTAATAGAATTACCTCCGAAAATTCGAACTTACTACCCTCAGTTGTTTATGGGATATTGCTGAGAAATCGTATTGGCAACCAGCACACACACAGTGTTTCTTGATTTAATTTTAAAGCAATATTTAGTTTATTAAGCATAATGGGTAAATTTCATAACTGTGAGGGACTAACCTACCCAATCACCCTAGAGATGTAGTTACAAGACAGTTCAGCTATGCTGAACAAAATGGTTGTCTTCAAATTATGATTGACAGTGGTTTGTAAATTATGTCAAAAGAATAGGGCTTATTGCAACCAATCATTTTTTACTCTTAAAAAGTACATTAGAACTTTTAATTTCCAATCAAATTAGCTCCTTTAAAATATCAACGATATTGCTAGCTATTAAAGAGCAGCCCTTTTTATGATATTGATTTAATGCCTTTTCAATACCTGCAGGCATATATTTTTTTTGTTTAATTGAAACTCCTCCTAAACTTCCCCTAAAAGTTTCAGCTTAATGCCCTTAGAGTCTTTAGTAGCTGTAGAAGTAGCATTAAAAGTATACACATAGTGTTTTCTGGCTAATTGAGAATCCACTACATCTTATCCTGAAAGGTCTAACTTAATAATGTAAGCCGTTCTTGTGATAGATAGCCTATATCAAAAGAATCGCCTTATTATATTAATTTCAAACTTATAAGATTCGTTAAGTTTAGTGTTACGCATCAAAAGCTACGAGTCTGAGAAAATCTGCCTGATACTCGAAAAAGGGGGTAAAAACCCCCTGAAAGTCAAGAAATCGTAATGAAAATCACCACATCAGACTCAGCGCATTCGAGAACCGTGATGTACTAGTTTCAAGCTTCCATCGGCAAAAATGTGGAATTTTGTATTTTTTGCCAGAAGAAAGATCACGGATATGTGTTTATTTGTTTGTTTTCCCCAGGGGTAATCGCATCGAAACAATAGTCCTAATATTGACAAACGCCTCATTCAAACGGAAATTACAAGTTTTAGTGCCCTTTTTAAGTGACCAAAATAATTGGAGGGCAACTGGACCCCTCCCACACACCTTTATCCCTAAAATTCATCTCATCAGAATTCTGAAATAGCCATTTTATTCAACAAAGTTGAGAAGCACAAACTATGTCTTTGAGGATAACATAAATCCCACAGCCCCTGGGCAAAGATTTGTGAGTAAGAAAATTTGCCCATTATTTACGTATAGTATTTCTTATTAGGAAGTATACAGACATTTGTCAGGGAGGGGGGATAATTTTCTGCTGGAGAAGTTTCTACGAAGATAATTTTCCGTGGGGAGGAAAGTTCGGGGGGGGGGTGAACTTTCCAAGGGAAATTTTACACTGGGGAAGTTTGCCGAGATTCCTATGCAAAATTCTTTTTATTTGTCTTACTTTCTATTTGCCGACTCAATTTTAAGCGATATTAAGGGGAACTGTCCGTGGGTAATGTTTACCGCGTTGGAATGGTCTAGAGTATCATTCCATAAAATATTACATATTTTATTGGTTTTGGGAAGTAAACAGATACTTTTTCGAATGAAGTAATTTCGGTCTAGGAGCGGTTATTTTATACGGGGAGATATCTATATTGGGTGGTTAGTTTCTGTAGGTGAACTTTCAAGAGGAAATTTTACAAAGGGGGAAACTTTGCAAAAATTAAAATGGAAATTCTGTTTTAATTTTCCGTTTACGGTGAGCCAAATTCAAACATGCATTAGTTAAAAAACATTCAGAAATTAAATAACATTTTTAACTGAAAGTAAGGAATTACATAACAACTTTAAAAGAACAGAAATTATTCTGTATTTGAAAGGGGGCTGTCCCCTCCTTAACACCTGGCTCTTTACGCTAAAGTTTGACTCTGTCACAGCTCTACTTTTAAAGTAATAAAGAACTTTAGCGTAAAGAGCGAGGGGTTGAGGAGGGGACAGCCCCTTTCATATACGGAATAATTTCTGTTCGTTTTAAGAATTAACGTCGCTCCTTACTTTCAGTTAAAAAAAAATTATATTTAATTGGTATACAGAGCGAAAATTCGCAGGCAGTTTGAACAAAGCAAACAAGGAAAAGGAAACAAAACTTAAGATTGCAAAGTGCCTTCATAAATTAGAACTCTTATCTTACGTTTTGAGTTTTTTAGACACTAAGTCAAGACATGTCATTGTGAATAGTAGATAAAACTAATAGGATTGCATAAAATAGACTTTGTAAGGCTAATATTGACTTAGAAGTTAGTAATCAATTTTAAGTTTTTGTTTTTCGAAATGAGATGCATGGAGGTGTTATCTGTCAGACTCGGATAAAGGCCAGACGGAAAGGACCATAAGCTTATAATATTTGATTAAAATTACATTTGGAATGAATTATGCATGAACAATTATTTCTGAAGTTTTTGAAGTGGAGTAAGTTTGAATAATAACGAAAGCCACACCGCCTTTCCATAATAAATATAACCACAGGGAAAATAATATGGAATTTTTCTAAAATAGTGATTTTTTTTAAATAAAAAAAAAGAATTAAAATTTTTTTAATTGTTTGAATATCTTAACTGATTTGTGGATATTAAAAAATATTTAATTTAAAATGCATCGAAGTACTGAAATATATAAAATAATAGATAAAAAATACTAAGTAAGTCATTATAAAATCCTGAAGAACATTTACTGATTAATTTCTTGTATGAATTTTCTGTTGTTTTACATGTTGTTGTTTTTCTGAAATAAGTTCTGAGACAACGATTGCTAAGCACAACGATAAAGGACTGTAACTTTTTTCGGCACCGATTTGCCAGATCGGCATCGAATTGCAAAGAAAGCGGCAGTGATTCGAACTTGAAATGTTTTCTAGTTTTCGGTGCTGATTTATAAAAACGGCCCTAACTTCATCGTAATCATCAAAAAATGAAAGGAGAAAACAAAGCGAAATATATCAAACATGAAACAAAGTCAGCCAGAGATGTTTCTGATGAAATACCCAGCTACTGAGCTCCTACAAGGCAATATTTTTCCCCACTATCGTTGCCCACTGAGTTGCTGAAGTCGGTGCCAATTTGAGTTTGAAAATTTTTGGGTTTTCTGTGCCGATTTACAAAAACAGTGCCGAATTTTATCGTGATCATCAAAGAAAATAAATCCTCAATAATTTCTTTCTCTTAGACAGGTAAATCCAAAAAAAAAATCATGTTAAGAATAATGAAATGTTTAGTAATTAAGATTCATAACGTTCAAGACCTTCATAATTTAAAAATGAAAGAGTTTAAAATGTACCGTATTTAAATTTTTTTTAATGAAACAAAACTTAAAAAGAATGAAAATTCTAATTATAAAAGAACTAAACTTTTTTTTAATAATAAAGGAAATAAACAAAAAGTTGAAATAAATCATGTAACTATTGATAACCTGGAGTTGATTAATGGCGTCCATGACGCCATTAACCCAAAACCATTTTGGTTTTGAAAATATCACCCAAAGGGTATTGTTTTAGTACCGCTATTGTTTGCCCACTGAGCTGCTGAAATCGGTGCCCAAAAAAGCTAGATGTATCGGGCCCTTTAAGAGAAAATGTAAGACCACTTAAAAAACGTATATAGTACACTAAAAAGGCGATTTTTTCGGCCGTATTTTTTGCTTACCCTCTGGTCAAAAAGCAGTTTAGCTTTGAGACCTTGGCCAAATTACTTGCGCTTTATTCATATTTCACATATTTGTATACTCCTATCCTCATACAAAAATAAAAAACATATCAAAACACTCTTGACGGCGATATAAGGAGCCATTCGGCCCAATAATAGCCAAAGCTGGAAACAACGTAATTTTTACAGCAATTGACGCATCAAAGTAATTGGCTTGTTAGATTGACTCCAAATATATAAAGTTTATTAAGTTCAATGCTGCTTATCAAAACTAAGTCTGTGAAAAATCCACCTGATTTTCGAAGAAGGGGAGAAACACCCCTTAACAATCAAGTGATATTGATAAAAATCAGATTCAGCATGTCATATATATATATATATATATATATATATATATATATATATATATATATATATATATATATATATATATATATATATATATATATATATATATATATATATATATATATATATATATATATATATATATATATATATATATATATATATATATATATATATATATATATATATATATATATATATATATATATATATATATATTATATATATATATATATATATATATATATATATATATCCACGCCCCCCCCCCCCCCACGCCCATCCTTCCCCCAAACACATCCAATCAAAACTTTGAGATGGCCATTTTGTTCAGCGTGGCAGAGAAGATATGTTTAAAGGAGGGCATTCCCCCACTGCCCTCAGGGCAAGGGTTTTAAGTTATGCCCTGGGAGCATATAAGGTTTTTATAGAAGGCGTTGTCGTAGAAACTTCAAAAAAGGCTTATTCGATTGGAATTTCAAAGGGATAGTGCCCTTTTTAATAGTCGAAAGTGATTGGAGGGCAACTAGCCCCCCAACACCCATCATTTCCCCAATCACATCCAATAAAAATTTTGAGATAGCCATTTTGTTCAAATCAGGGCATACTATTTATTAATTTGATCGATTCTACCTACCTTGAAAGTTTTAAGGCAATCAGAGAAAAACAATGTCTAACCTATCTTTGCGTTTCAAGAATTTATACGAACCATGTTTATATATATATATATATATATATATATATATATATATATATATATATATATATATATATATATATATATATATATATATATATATATATATATATATATATATATATATATATATATATATATATATATATATATATATATATATATATATATATATATATATATATATATCTCGGTGAGAGTGAAATCCCCACTGTTTTTTGGGATCCTGAAAGGTGTACCGATCGAATACGATGAGAATCAAGTAAAATCTCTTGTACTAAATTGCGTGGAAGTTTCACAGTGCGGAAAGTCCCGAGTGTTCAAGGTCTACTTTGAGTCAAAACAAAACCTGGATCAGTTTTTAAAAGTTTCCGTGAAAGTTGGCTACGAAAAAGTTTCTGCACAAGCATTTGTATATCTCCCAAAGCGTTGTTTCTCATGTCATAAGACTGGCATCTGGCCTCGAAGTGCTCCAATCGGGCCCTCTGCTCTTGCTGCGGATCATGCGATCACAACTCTAACAGTGCCTCTCCGTGTTCGGAAAAAATGTTCTGTCTAGAATATAAAGTTGCCGGCCATACTTGTTACAGTCTAAAGTGTCCTAATAACAACAGTCAACTAGCAAAGCCCATGGTATGACATGGATGTGCCTACTACTACGCAAGCTGTACTTTCGTGGAATATTAATGGTGGACTTTTAGTAAAGATTCCTGTGATAAAAGGTTGGCTTTCGAATTGTGACGTATTGTGCTTGCAAGAGCATTTCTTGACGAGTCACAGTTTAGGCCTTCTGAAAATTGACAATAGTTTTACTAGCTATTCGATGCCCGCTAAACGATCCGCTTCTAGTGGCCGCCCCTCGGGTGGTATTGCGATGCTTGTTAGGACCTCGTGCCGGTCGAGTATTTTTGATTCATGTGATTTTTTTCTTGCTGTCCGTGTAAAAGAGTATGTTATTGTAAACGTCTATCTCCTAACAGATTATCGTACTGACCAATCGGAATTTTTATTTACTTCTGCGTGTGAGAAACTAGGGTCTAACCTTTCAAAGATTTGCCTGTTAGGTAAGTGTTGTATTATTATAGGAGATTTTAACTGTAATTTAACTGACGCCTCATTATTGCGTAATTCTATTTTGTCTTTTATTTTTGACAATTGGCTTAAGAAATTCCCGAAATATCTTAATTACGTCTAAACAAATCGTTTAAGTTACGTGTAAAACCTTGACAATCCTGTTTCTTCTATAGATCTCAAAATGTCACCTGTTAAAGTCATTACTGATTAACAACTATCATATCACCTTCCAATATCTGCATCTATTTATTGTTCCTCTGCTCAGTCTACTCCCACTACACAACCACATCAGCCCCACGCCCAATTTTACAGGGATTGGGAAAATATCCAAGATGACCTTTTTGCTGCAGTAACTAATTCTGTCCTTCATAAAATTCATGCTCCGTTCCAGCTCCTCATGGAAAATCCGCAAGTTGATGCAAATGAAATACGGATGTTGCTAGATATCTATCTTGCACAAATTTGCCATGCTCTGCTATGCGCAGAAAAAGCCAGTTTACCTGTTAAACGTATACATCGGGGTGTCACAAAGCACTGGCCCAGTAATCCGAGCCTAGTTGAAGCTTGGAGAAAATCTAAATTTTGGTACCATTTGTGGCTCAAGTGCGACCGTCCTCACTCTGGCTGGGTTTCTAACATTTGTCTTTCTACCAAAACAAAGTTTGCAAGAGAACTATGTATCCACATGAACCAGATAGTTGAAGAGACATCCCAGCAAGCTTTTCTGTCCCAACCTTCCTTCTGGAGAAATGCAACAAGAGATCCTCCAAGGGCCCGCCTATCTACTCAAGTTATTCCTGATTCCGAATGGAATTCATACTTCTCTGCTGAATTCTCCCCACCAGATGCCACCCTACAGTCCGAATATGAAGATAAGCTTGATAAATTTCTGTCTTGGTGTCCAACCGATAATTTTATTGTTTCAGCTGATTCTGTACTGCGAGCAATCCAACGCCTAAAGCGTAAGAAATCTTCTGGCATCGATAAAGTGAGCGCTCTTCATATTCTGCATGGAAGCGATCCGCTGGTAAACTATATTGCTCGTTTGATGCAGATGATTGCTACCCAAGGAGTTGTACCTTCTTCTTTCTCAATTGAAGATCTCACACCAATTCCAAAGAAAGGTAAACTCGCTACCCAGTGCTCGTCCTTCTGCCCTGTAACAGTGGCTACTACCTTCTGTAAGCTTTTTGAATTTCTGTTCATTGACCAACTGAACGCAAAATGCTATGTTCCACCTAACCAATTTGGATTCCAGCCACGTCTCGGTTATGCCCATGCTTTGTCGGTTGTCGCAAACGCATTGATCGATGCTGATGCACAAGGTGAAACTCTTGTGTTGGGTGGGCATGACGCTCGTAAGGCGTTCGACTCTCTCATTCACATTACTATGCTACTCCGTACAGCAAAATATGGAGTGAGCATTTCATAGATCAGAGCCCTTTAAGAAATCTATTTTTGCCTTAAAGTTTATCTAATACTTCACCTATTAGCTACAGTTGGCGGCTCTCAAGTATACGCACCAACTCCTAATATTTTTGTCAATGTTGAAAAAGGTACCCGTCAAGGTGATGTTTCTTCCCCTTCACTCTTCAATAATAGAGTTCTTGATGCACAGTCAGCTGTTCCCACATCATTCATCTTTGTCTGTCTTGACTTATCTCTCGTATATTATGCAGACGACATTCTGAATGTGAGCCGCATTATCCAGCGCATAAGCGAGACTTTCGCAACGCTACAATCTGAGTATGCGAAACTAGGTCTTCAGTTCAATGCTGAAAAGTCCGAAGTTGTATCCTTCAATTGGAAGCAAGCGTCACCTAGGGATATTCCTCTCGGAAATAGTAGGATTAAGCCAGTAGATCATATCACCTACCTCGGTCTTCCCATTGGTTCGTCAGTAATGCAACACGCGAAAACTATTAATTGCTCACATTGAGCGTAGAGTTGGGTTATCATATGCTTCTTTTGTAACTAATAAGTTACGGTTCAACCGCCATCTTCTCTCGAAACTTTTTAACTCTGTCGCTCTACCACATTATTTGTACACAAATTCTGCTCACAAATTCTGACAAGTCAAAAATTCGTTCAGTTTTCTTCCGGTTCGCAAAATATCTTTTACGTTTTCCCCCTTGGACGCGCAATTCTTATCTGATTAGAAAATTCAGCATTGCTGACCCCATTATAGCCGTGTAAAAGAAAATTCCTGGTTATAATTCCGTTTTAATGAATTTGAATCAACCCTGTTCGTCATTTTTAACCCATTTTTTAATTTGTTTTTTTTGTTGTTTTTTTTTTTTTTTTTTTTTCGCGCTTAGTGTAATTAGTGTTTGTTTTTTTTTTTTTTTTTTTTTTTTTTTTTTTTTTTTTTTTACCAATTACGGCTTGATGCAATGATGTTCATATTATTTATGTTTGTTCAGTATGTAGGAGCCTAAAAAAAGAAAGAAAAGAAACATGTCGCGTACCTACAGAGCAATGTATAATTGTGTTTTTCTTTCTCGTTTTGTGTAATTTGTTCTAAGTGCTGATTTAGATCTTAGCTCCAGCGTTCGTCAATACAAACCACATGTATAAATCCTAAGTTTATGTGTACTGTTTTTTTGTTGTTGTTTTGCTTATTGCTCCGTCTTTTCCATTTCTGTATGACGGGTTTTCCAAAAAAATAATAATATATATATATATATATATATATATATATATATATATATATATATATATATATATATATATATATATATATATATATATATATATATATATATATATATATATATATATATATATAGAAAACCTATAGACGTCTACATCCAGTCTAAGAAATAGCGTCTCTGTGTTCCTTGCTCCAAAAACCGTTACCTAATATCAGTTAGTAACTTCTAACTAAATATTGACTTTATGAAATCTATCTTGCGCAATTCCATTAGTTTTATCTTGCTCTACTTATAATATATTGTAGTTAGTATCTCAAAAAGCTTAAAATCTAGGATATGGTTCTTTATTTGTGAAGGCACTTCGTAATTTTAGAATTTGTTAATTCTTCTAGCTACTACTCAGTTTATGGCAGGTGTGCCGCCCATTGAGAATTTCCAAAGATCTTAATATTTCATTCTTGTACGTGGGATCTATAAATTTAACAGCATTCTTAGAAAAAAAAAACATACCAAACGTATATATGATTGGGTACTGTTCTGTTATAGTGCCTATGTTGTGTTCTTCATCTATGTAGAACCTGTTTCTCTGACAAATCCTAATGAAACACCACAAATTGTGAAGAAAATATAATACTTTAGAAACTTTACAATACTTTAGAAACAATTTGGGTTATATATTTGCATATTACGGGGTGTGGGTGTAAGGTATAGTGGGTCTGCACGCAAAATGTCTTTATTCTACATCTGTATTACATGTAATAATAATAATAATAATAATAATTTATTATAAGCCAAAAAACAGGCCATACAGAATAGTATTCTTAATTACACTCCACAAGAAATATAACATAAATATCAAGTTTCACTCATTGATGTCAACGGTTAATTTACATATTTACATAACTGCCTGATTGTCCTTTTTACAGTCGTTTTAAGGACATTTGTATGTCTTGAAAACGTTTTATATGTACAATTATTCAACATGTTATGAAGTAAGAATTGTTTTTTAACATTACGCAGTCCAAATTATTTGTCTCCCCCCCCCCCAAACTTGCAAATATATAGCCCAAATTATACATTTCTCATCTATTCTGTAACGCTAAGCTGAAAGAAACTAACGAAGAAACCGGCTTAATGGAGGTCAATGGATGAAGAACTTAACATAGGCACTATAACAAAACATTACCCATGATTATTATTTAATATTTTAGGACATTTTAACCTTGTAACTATCTCCAAGTGAATCTTAAGAAATTGTTAAACTTGGAATTATTTAACATTCGTTTTTCACAATCCCAGAATTTATGTAAATTATCCTTGTGATATTATTATATTTTAGTGGCACCAGGAGGTTATCAGTAATTTTTTCAAAAGAATCAAGGGAAAAAATAAAGATTAAGGACTTGAAAACTCAGAATTGATGTAATGAAAGTGAAGGACAAATTAATATGCGGTTAAAAAATATGTCATAAGGTTATAAGATATGCCACAGCGAGAAAAAAGGAATATGCGGTTAGAAGACAACCGGCAACGAGAATTACAAGTGATATCGAGAAAGCGAGAATAAGAACGTGTCAAAAATGAAGAAAATAATGAAGAATTATGCTACTACTACAGGGCAAGTGACATCGAGAATAAGAAACAGTCAAAAATGAAAAATGAAGAAGAAAGGAATATTACGTTAGAAGAACAACTCCATCATAATCCTCAATACCAACAGAATGTGGTGCAAAACCCAGAACAAGCCCACTAGGTGCCTTAAACTGCGTAGCTATTAGTTACAAGTCATTGGGACCGTTCAAGGTTATATGTATTCCCTTTGGAGCCCTCCATTTCCCTGAGGAAAGAGTAGCAAACAAAGGTGATTCATTTGGAGGTTGTTATTTACAAGGCCAATCAATATGTACAAGCCTGCCGCATGCCAAGTCTCGGGTCCCGGCCTAGAAATCGGCTACATTGTTCTCTTTATTAAAACTGGCATATTGATATATCTGGTCTCAAAAACCATCTAAAAATTTCGCAAATTTAAGGAGGAATTTGTATTTTTTCCGAGGGTTGTTTATCGAACCTATGGTTATGCCATAGCATCAAGAAGAGGCTGCAGTTATCAAGAAGAGGCTCAAGACCATGACATTAAGAAGAGGCTTACTTTGTCTAAGAGTAGAAGACAATGATATGGGAATTAATAATTGATGACAATGGGAATTAATATATACAAGCTTGCCGCGTAGCCGTGCCAGGACCTGGCCTTGGTATCGGCAACATAAGTTGTTTTTCATAAAACTGGCATATTGATAGTTCCACCTAGGTTCATTTAACCGTTATGCAATTAAGTTCACTTAGCATAGTGCACGCCCTGCTAAATGAACTGTTTCAACCTAGGTTCATTTAAGTTCACTTACCATCGCGCACGCCATGCTAGGTGAGCTTAAATGAACCTAGGTTGAAAGCAATCTACCCCGGGTGTGGCAGTTTTGTTGCAGGTACCCGGGACAGCTGTAGGACGGCTGCATGTACCCTGGGGTGCGGCAGTTTGTGTGCAGGTACCAGGAATTAGTTATAGGTTGGCTGCGGGTACCCAAACTATGGTAAGTGATACTTTCACTGATCAAGGTGATGGCACTTTTATTGGTCAAGTGTCATTTCATTGTCTCTGCCTATGTGTCTGACCGAATTTTTACCTGTTTCTGTGCCTGTCTTTGTGTGTTTGTGTGTCTGATTCTGTGTCTTTGTGTGTGTTTTTTTTTTATCTCGCTATCTCTCTCCGTGCCTGTGTGTCCTACTGTGTGTTTGAATGTCTCTGTGTCTAACTTTGTGTGTTTGTGTGACTGGTTCTGTGTCTTTGTGTGTGTTTTTTTTTATCTCTCTCTCTCTCTCTTTCTCTCTCTCTCTCTTCGTCCCTCTCTCTCTCTCTCTCTCTGTCTGACTGTGAGTTTGTCTATATTTGTGTCTGTCTTTGTGTGTTTGTGTATCTGACCCTGTGTGTTTGTATGTGTTTCTTGTTTTTTTCTCTTCGTGCCTGTGTGTCTGACTGTGTGTTTGTCTGTCTCATTGTCTGTCTTTGTGTATTTGTGTGTCTAGCTCTGTGGGATTGTGTGTGTTTTTTGTTTGCCTGTACCTGTGTCTGTCTTTGTGTGTTTGTGTGTCTTACTCTGTGTGTTTGTGTGCGTGTTTTTTTGTCTTTCTCTCTCCGTGACTGTGTGTCTGACTGTGTGTTTGTCTGTCTCCTTGTCTGTCTGTGCGTGTTTGTGTGTCTTCCTTTGTGTGTGTCTTTTCTCTCTCTCTCTCTCTCTCTCTCTCTCTCTCTCTCTCTCTCTCTCTCTCTCTCTCTCTCTCTCTCTCTCTCTCTCTCTCTCTCTGTATCTGACTCTGTGTCTTCGTGTGTGCTTTTGCCTCTGTGTATGTCTTTGTGTGTTCGCGTGTCTGACTCTGTGTATTTGTGTGTGTGTGTTTTTTTGTGTCTGTCTCTGTGCCTGTGCGTCTGTCTCTTTGTTTTTTTCTTTTTTTTGTCTCTGTGTCTGTGTTTGTATGTTTCTGCGTCTGCCTCTGTGTGTTTTGTATGGGTTTTAGTCTCTCTGTCTCTCTGTGCCTATATGTCTCACTCTGTTTGTGTGTGTGTGTGTTTTTTTGTTTCTTTGTCAGTACTTGTTTATGTGTGTCCGACTCTGTGCGTGGGCGTGAATCCGCTTTTATATTGGTATTTTTGTAGGAAAATGTCTTAAAATACTTGAGGAATGAAAATGTATACCACAAGGCATCCACGTATTGTCGCGATTGGGTGTAAAGTGTGTTGATGCTTGAAAATCTAAGACAATACGAAAATCAACGCTTCCACAAGCCAATGGAGTTAAAAAATTAGTTTTATCAAGAAAATATCTCAAAAGATTTAGGAATTATGTGTGCCAGAGAGTGCAACGAGCCAGCTAGAGAGCGTCAAGGAGTGGGAATTGCCATAGAGTGTCAGTGTTTTGTTCATTTTGGGTTTCATTTATTTATAGATGCTGAATTAGGGTAGTTTCACGCTTGGTAGGTTATTTGGTTTATTTTTGCTCATTTTTGGTTTAATGGAGTTCTTTACTTTTCTTTGAAAAACTTATTTTGTGAAAAAAGTTTTTTTTAAATAATTTCTGTTCGTTTTATCTTGACATAGTCTTTTCAGGGAAAAACAAAATAATTCTTTAAGTCTTTTTGTTTTTTTAATACTTTATAGTTTGGCCTGCAATTTGTATGCTAGAGAAAAAATTTCAGTAATTTTTGACAGCATACACCCTTTTAAAAATCTGGACACAAATAGTAGTGTAAAATTTAGTTTCATACCTTCTCTAGTTGACCAGAAATACAAACTTGATACCATTCGCAAAAAAAATTTTGTTTACCTTCTTTGATAGCTGGGATACACTTGCGCTATTTTGATTTGGTTATATTTTAAGAGCAGAAGTAGCCCCAAAAGTTTGAACATAACACCCTCAGTCGTTCTTGAGATACTGCTGAGATGCCTTATTGGGAATTAGCATTAACACAGTGCAATTTGATTTAATGTTAAGACAACATTTAGTTTTTAAACGTAATTGGCAAATTGGAGGGTGGGCGTGGAAGGGGGACTAGTTGCCCTCCAATCACTTCCGACTATTATAAAAGGAACTAGCCCTTTGAATTTCCAATCGAACGAGCCTTTTTTGAAGTTTCTACGAGAACGCTTTCTATAAAAACCTTATATGCCTCCCGGGCATAACTTACAACCCTTACCCTGAGGGCTGTGGGGGAGGGTTCTCCTCAAAAACATTTTTTTCTATCTGGAAATCAACTACTTTGAAAATTACTATCTTATGGCTGTCTCAAAATTTTGATTGGATGTGTTTGGGGAAATTTTGGGCGTGGAAAGGGTTTTAGTTGCCTTCCAATCACTTTCGACTATTAAGAAGGGCACAAGATACTCCAATTTCCAATCGATTGAGCCCTTTTCGAAGTTTCTACGACAATCCTTCAATACGAAATGTCCTGGTCTAAGACCGAGAAACCAAAAAAAATGATACATTGTGCCAACATCGTTCTTTATTTAGGCAGCACTATTGCACTCTCTATGATAATTTGTGTCAGAGAGTGGCACAGGACATCGACAGAGTATCACTGACTAGGAATTACCATAGAGTATCACGATCTCATAATGAAATGGTATATTCCCACTGTTCAAATAAAAAACATCTATCAGTATAATCAAACGTTAGAAAACGTTTAAGTGGTGATGACAGGTGCCACAGGGTAACACAGTTCAGCCATTTTGTGCCACACTTGCGTGATTTGTCATGAGTCATCAGGAGAAACGCTATTGGGAATTTTCCTTTAAGTTTCAACAATGGATTTTAGTGTACAGGGTTTGTGCGATTGTTTATTGTAGAAAAATGTTTGAAAATGCCTTAGGAATGATAATGTGTGTCAGAGGGTGCCACGAGCCAGCCACAGAGAGTCACAGGGTGGCAATTGCCACAGAGTATCACGATCTGATAATGAAATGGTTTGTTCCCACTGTTCAAATAAAAAAATATCTGTCAGGGTATCCAAACGTCAGAAAACGCCTAAGTGATGATAGTGGGTACAACAGGGTGCCATCATACAGCCAAATTAAGCCACGCTGGCGTGAGTTGCTACAAATCATCAAAAGAAACGCTATTCGGAATTTCTCTTTAAGTTTAAACGATTGATTTTATTGTATACGGTTTTTGTGGTTATTTCTTGTAGAAAAATGGTTGAAAATGCCTGTTGAATGATAGTATGTGCCAAAGGTGCCACGGGCCAGGAACAGAGTGTCACTTAATGGGAATTACCATAGAGTACCAAAATCTAATAATGAAATGATATGTTCCCACTGTTCAAATAAAAAAAAATACCTATCGGGACATTCAAACGTCAGAAAACGCTAAAGTGAAGATGACGGGTGCCTTGGGTTTCTCGCTGAAATAGGAGTCAGTAACGCGAATTCAATGCCCTTCGTCAAGTGCTATCGTTTGAATGGAAATAAACCATCAGGCTCTAATACTAGGGCAACATCTAGGTCTGCAGCAAAATCCAGGCCAGTGTTCGTGACCTTGGCTAATTTAGCAGATAAAGACACTATTATGAGAATTTGTGGTAAACTGAAAGGATCAGGAAAAAGTATCACTTCAGATCTCCCGCGTGAATTGGCCCGCCGTAGAAAAGAACTGCTATCTTTCAGCTACAACCTGCGTACGTCATCTGATACTTTTACAAAAGTTAATGATACCCGAGTGATAACAAAAGGGATTAGTGTATGGATAGAAACGAAAAAGTCTTCTAAGAGTAAGACTTGGTTGTGAATAGAGGACTCGTGTTTCGATCCCCTTAAAGTATCTAGTTATACAGTCTCTGTGGCTCCCTCCCCCGCTGTGTCAATTGGAGCTGATAAGTAATTGGTGGTATTCGTTCATTCTTTAGTTATTTGTTTGATATTGTTAGTGTTTTGTTGGTTTGTTTTCGTGATTTAACATATGTAAATTTTTCTCTTGACTTGCGAGATTTGGTTATGTTTTCGTTGTTTTCATTTTGCATACAGGTTTTTATCTTATCTAAGCTCTCTGTTGTTGGCCTTCATTTTTTGTGTTTCAGTTTCATTTGTCTCAAAAAATGAGTTCATCGTTCTGTTTGTCTAGTTGCTGTCCACATGTCATTGTTATGGAGATACCAATCTGGATGGTGAGGGGCGCGTGATGGATCATAGTTTGTAAGTATTTTGAATTTGTCTGACTCTAGTTCGGGTGACATCTCCTCCTTCGGTGAGCGACTACTTCAGTTCGAAAATAACCCAATAGATGTTCTTTGTTTGATTAATAATTCAGTAGGTCAGTCTTATAAATCACCATCAAATCCCCATTTTTCAGTTAGTAGTAAGTATGCAAGGGATTTAGATCGAGTATCCAAACGAGATGGTAGTTTCTCTGTGCTTCAGCATAATGTACAGGGTCTTTGTTCTTCGTTTCATGAGTTGAAAAAATAGTGCGTAGTGGCCACCCTGATTTTATTGGTCTTTGTGTGACTTTCCTTGATTCGAAAATTGAATCTCTATTGCATCTCTGTGGGTACAAGATGGAATATTTGAATCTAAATAGGATGGCTAGAGGTGGCCTTGCTGTTTATGTTTCGAAATGTCTTCGTACTCTGTTAGACCTGACCTGTCAAGAAATGAATAAGGAATTTTTGAATCCATATTTATTGAGATTAAAACCCAAGCTAAAAATTTGATTGTTGGTAATATATGCCGGTCTCCTAATGGGTCTGTTCCCTTTTTTCTTTCAGATTCTTGATGAGGTTTTGGAAACAATCCAACTTCATTCATATGAACTTGTCATTGTTGGTGACTTCAACCTTAATTTGTGTGACCGGAGGTTATCCTCGTCATTGCTAATTCTTTCAACAATGCTCGCTTGTGGAACATTACCTTCTGCATGGATTCCAACTCGCATTACTAACACTACTGCTTCTTTGCTTGATAATATTTTTTCATCGTTGACCTTGGTGCAAAATTCTATATTGACGAGGGATATCTCAGACCATTTTCTTGTTTTTTCCACGTATGATTTTCCGATTCATTGCCTAGGAGGAGCCAAGGAGCTGTTGTTTCCTCTCTAAAATGTATTGACCAGTTTTTGTATCTTCTTAGGTCACGGTTGGAGGGTTGTTTGTGGAGTATTTCTGAAAATGAATCTGATATGGACTCTTTGTTTAGTTTTTTTTATGATTCTTTGAAAGAAGTTACCTTGGATACATGTGATGCGCCCCAGTTGAATCCGGCATCGGAAAGAACAACCCCCTTGAATCCTTGGATGACTCCGGGACTCCTAAAAATTTGGAGGAAAAAAAATAATCTTTGGAAGGCTTACAGGTCCTCTAAGCCATCTTCTCGTGATTTTCGACTTCAACTTTTCAAAGCGTGTAGAAGAGTTTACAATCCGCTTTGCCGAACGGCCAAATCTTTGTTTTATTACATAAAATTCTCTGCGTGTGGTAAACACATTAAGAAGACATGGCAAGTAATCAATTATGTTATCAGGCCATCTTCTCCGCCTCCAAATGCCCCTTCAGGAATTATGATGGAAAGCGAAAATGTAGAGGGTGAGCTAAGAGTTCAAGATGCATTTACATTCTATTTTGCTAATATCGGCAAAACTACAGCCTCTTCTGTAAGTCCTTCTTCTTCTCTACCTGACTTTAGATCTTAACTTGGATGGCCTTGTCTAAATCAATGGCATTGAAACCTGCCTCTGACGCTGAAATAGCCAGAGTTGTCAATGGTTTGAGGGGCTCTTCATCTTCTGGCCCAGACCGTATTCCGACTAAGGTTGTCCAGTTCATTCTTTCTATCATAGTTTCTGCCCTCACGAGACTTATCAATCTTTCCTTTGAAAATGGTGTTTTCCCAAATGCTTTAAAGCATGCTCGCGTTGTTATTTTTTTTAAAGGTGGATCAAGGAATGATCCTGCAAATTATCGTCCCATATCCCTTTTATCAGTATTTAGTAAAATTTTGGAAAAAGCTAGACTTTCTCGACTTCTTGTTTTTCTTAATTCTAAACACTTTTTTCATGATTCTCAGTTTGGTATTAGGGCGAAGCACTCAACTTACCATGCATTCGCACCTTTCTTGAATTATTTACATTCAGGTCTTGACTCTGGTCTGACACTTGCTGCACTTTTTCTCGATGTACCAAAAGCATTCGACTCATTAACACACAATATTCTTCTTTGGAAACTGTCCCATATTGGTATAAGACGGAATACTTATTCTTGGTTTCTATCATATTTATCTGGTTGAGTCATTTCGGTTGATTCGCATTTTTCTAACCCTTCTGGAATAGATTTTGGCGTTCCACAAGGACCTGTCATTGGGCCGGCACTCTTTTTAATCTATGTCAATGACCTTATTAGTGCGGTTGAAAATTTAACATCTGCCATTTGCTGTTGTCTTTGTCAACCAGCATCCGTCACTAATTGCGACAGGAGTTTGTCCTTACCGGATGCACTTATTGCTTTTTCTGATGACACTACTCTCGGCACAGGTGGTAGAACTGAGTCTGATCTTCGTTCAAAGATGAAAGCCCTTTTTCAAAGAGCTATCCAATGGTTTGATGTAAATTATCTCGCCTTAAATGTCAGGAAGTCATTTTTTCTCATTTTCTCCAGAGTATCAAAGGTTTGCCCTGACTTAAATGAAATCCACGTATCAAGAGGTTCTCTAAGTAGACCTAAGGATCGTTAAGTTCGATTCCTAGGCATCTTGCTTGACAAAAATCTTTCCTTCAAGCACCATATTGACCTGATTAAAATGAAAGTTTCCAGAAGTCTTGGAATCCTTCGAAAGCTCAAACGCATATTTCCAGGGTCGACTCTTAGAATCTTGTTCTACAGCCTAGCTCAGTCTTATGTTTTATATTGTTCTGTTATTTTGATGTCAACTTTTCCCTCGCCTCTGATGCCACTTTCAAAACTTTATGATAAACCAAGGACTCTTATTAAGGAAACTATTCGATCTTCACTTAAACCCTTGCTTGATGTACAATCTCTCTATTTCCTTTCTTGTTCTTTTTTTTTACAGTTTCACGGCCATCTTCTTGCTGTTCTATATAATAACATGTCTTTGGTTTCTGATCAATCGACTTATCATCTTCGCATTCCAGCAATTCAAATATTCTTCATACTCCATCAGTGAGGTCTGACTTCAACCCTCTGACAATTTGCAACAGGATATGGAACATGCTCCCTGTGCCTTCACGAAGCTGCCACTCGTTTGTATGTTCACAAATTATGTTAGAGAATGTCTAGCTAGTAATTAAGTTTTTACCATTTCCCTTGGAGTTGATGACTCTGGATTGAGTTGGATATGTATTTGAGTTCGTGAAATCATACGCCACCCCCTGCCTAGCTTGTCATTTTGGGGATGATTAAGGTGGGCGACTGGATTTTTTTGGATTTTGTTTGTATTTTACTGTGTTCGTATTTTTATCTCCCCTGTTCTTTCCCGGCCATGGAGCCTTATGGGGGAGATCTTGTTGAAGTAGTTTTTTATTTATAATTTTTATTGTCAAATGAAGAACTCAATACTCAGAGTCCAAGATTTATCGATTCAAAGCTATGGTTTTCGCGCAGCATTATATTTTGGATGTTGTGGGTATACTTATTGCAAATTTATCAGCAGTTATCTAGACAATCCTCGATTGAGGAACTTTATAGTGAAAAATAACCCTTTCCCAGCTGTATAATATTGTTTTCAGTGCCCTAAGAATAAAGTGTTTCAATAATGTTTGTAAATTTGTTTATTAATATAACTTACATGTACAATAAAAAGCCCTCATCTTTTAGATTGCTTGTTCCAGGATGAATCTTCAGTATGTTATACTATAAGGGGTGTTTTTTCTTATCTTTTACTCCTACATTTTTCCGTGTTCCTTCCATTTTTTATATTCTCTTTTTCAGTGTCTATTTCTGTGTTTTCTTATTTTTTCTTGTAGAAGTATAACTGCTGTTTCAACCCGAATTACCCCCCCCCCCCCACCTTAACAATAATTGTGTAAGTATTTATTCATTCATTCATATATTTATTTTTCTCGAAAGCAGTTCCATATTTTTTCAAGAAAATATGTATCATGGGATATTCTGGCCAAAAAAATGATCTAGATTTGTCAGAAGTTTGAGAAAATTTGTTTAGAGCCTAAATTTTGGAAAAAGATTCATGTCAGTGACAACATTCTTGTATACATTTTTACAGTTTTGCAATGACGTCACATTTATGTAGAAAAAAGGGTAATTGCAAAAATATTTGTATAAAATATAACAAGGGATTACAACAATTCAAAAACCTTAAAAAACAAAACCAAAGTTTGAAGCTTAGTAGACTATCGGTGTTAGAAATTAGACTTGATTCAATACCATATATCTTTGAAAAAACTGGAGTTTGAAAAGACATATCAGTATGAAAAACTTATCTAGAGGTAGACTCAAAAAAAAAAAAATTACAAGCTGTTATAAATGATAATTCGTTGGAAGAAATAGAAGTTTTTTCCCACCACCTGAACAGTTAACAAATCTACAACCTGGACCGTCATTTAAAACTAGACCAATAAGGGCAGCTAAAGCCAAGGGGATCGGCAAACTGCCTGTAGTTATAAAAATGCTAAATGAAGAAGAAATGAAAATGGAGTTAGAAGATAAGCGACAGTGTAGTAAAAATTTAAAAAAATTGAAAACGATACTTATGATAAATAATTCGGGATTTCGACATGGATAAGGTCATCAATGCTTACCATGTCTTTGTTTAAAAAATAAAGTTTTGGTGATATGTATTTCATAATAACAAAAGACAAGCCGGAAAAAAGTTGAAGTTCAGGGTTGGAATAGTGGCTTCAGCCAGGCTTTTTTCTTCTCCGCAGCTGTCAGGGCACTGGAAAATCATAGAGAGTTTTTCAATGACTCATTCTAAAGTAAATTGATGTATTTGAAATGTTTTCCAATTTACGAAAATAATTTCTGAAAAGGAATCATTTTTTTACGAAACACTCCATTTTCTATAGCACTGTAGTAGCAGCTTATGCTATTATAACATCAGGAATCATCAGATTCATCGGATCATCACATATACCTGTAGTAGCTAATATTATTTACATCTTGTTGCATACTAAAATGGATATAGTAATTTTAACATTATAAAAAGCATGAAAATATATTTATGTAAAATTCTGTAATTCTTTTAGTTTATAGTAAAGTTACATAAAAGAACGAACTTTAGTCCATAGTATTATATAAAAGATCGATCTTCAGATATAGCTGAAGCCTAGTAAAGAGGAAACCACACACATAGTAACTAAAAGTTAAAATAACGCAAGCATCTTCTGAAAATTGACTTGTCTGGGGTAACGTATAACTAAGCCAACAGCTGCAGGCCTACAAGAGACTATTTAACCTTCAACAGACTACTTTAGGCACAACAGAGCCAAAAACTGCTTGTACAAGTAAGCCAGCAACTGTAGGCATAGTTAAGCCAATAGCTGCACGTATAACTAATTGTTCGCGTTGCAGTGATAGCTAGGAACCTAGTAAGTGACGATAACGCCCCATAGTAAAAAATAAAAACAGCCCGTAACTCCTAAAACTAGAATCAGATCAAAAAGCGAAGCACAGGACTAGAGCCGCATTGTCCAATACCCCTAAATAGGAAACTAACTGTTCCTTGGCTTGAAAAACATGGGAAATGTATTGGTTTGAAAATCGAGAAAGGTGACTGAAGCCACAATATTCCGCATCGACAACAGGTTTGTTTTTTTCGTTTTTTTCTCCTCAGCTAGCTCGGCACTGGAAAATCATAGAGAGCTGTATAATGGCTCATTTTAAAGGAAATTGCTACATCTTGTGCCTTTTGAAACTAAAAATAAAATAGTTTTTCAAATAGAATCAATTTTGAAAAAATAATGCATTTTCATGTACAAGCTTGATACAAAGAAAATAAATTCGCTTGAAAATCAAGAAAATTGACTCTAACTACGTTATTCTCCACAAACGGGATATTTTTTTTTCTTTCTTCTTCTTCTTCTTTTCCACAGGTAGCTTGGCACTGGATCATCGTAGAGAGTTGTTCAATGGCTCATTTTAAAGTAAATCTCTAGATTTAGTGCTATTTGTACTTTATTCTTTTTTTAATTAAATATTTTTTACGAAAAACTTAATTTTTTATATACAAAATTGATCAATGACGTCATAGTCGTTGGATGTGGTTAGTATCCGGGTTGCAGCGGTAGCTAGCATCCGGGTTGCAGCGGTAGCTATCAACCTAGTAAGAGACAATCACGTCCAACGTTAAGAAATATAAAAACCCTTAATTCCTAAAAAAAGAGTCGGATCAAAACAAAAAAGTACACCATTAGAACCGCCTTGTCCCAGACCCTGCTAATCGAAACTTACCGCCCTTTGTCTTGAATAACAAAGAAAATAGATTGGCTTGAAAATCAGGAAAATTGACTTTAACAACTTTATTCTCCACAAACAGAAATATTTTTTTCTTTCTTCTTCTTCTTTTTTTCCACCAATAGCTTGGCAATGGAACATCGTATAGAGTTGTTCAATGGCTCATTTTAAAGGAAATCTCTAGATCTAGTGTTATTTGTACTTAATTTTTTTTTAATCAACTATTTTTTACGAAAAACTTAATTTTTTATATGCAATATTGATCAATGACTTCATAGTCGTTAGATGTAGTTAATACATAAGGGCTCAATCATCGAATTTAAGCTGAAACTAAGTAAAGGACAATTATGCCTCCATATATTCACAGTGATGTATAAGATTTCCCATTACATCTGTAAACTGTTCCACAGTTGCCGGTCCATACCTTGGAAGCTTTTCACTAAACATGCAACATTTCTTTTGGATATTACTATGAAGTTTTGCGAAAGCATCTCTAGCTGACTTTTCCACAAAATCCATTCTTTCAGAGATAATTTTAATCTTTAATTTTGAATATTTTTCGTAATCCCGGTAAAACATTCGTAAAGTTTTTTTCAATCTACAAAGATCAGCCTGTGCGTTCTTTGCAGCTTGTGTAAACTGCAAAAATATCCATGGTATCCGAGCAATAGTTCGAATATTTCAATTCAAGCTAGAAAAATACCTTAAAATTTTAAAATTAGTTTTATTTTTGGTTAGGTTCTAACTACCCGATGTGGGGTTTACTATGTATTTTCAGACCAAAAATACAATTTTTTAATATATTTTACTTTTCAGTTTAGAATCGCTAAAGTTATTATGTAAACTGCAAAAATATTTATGTTTTACAATAAGGAACGAACTCTTGCCTATACTATCTTGCATAGACAGCTTAACTACAGCATAGGCTTGTACATTTATATTTAAAGTCAAGACATTTTCATTAAAATACAATAAAGAACGACCTCTTGCCTATACTAAATTTTTATAGGCCACTTACGGATAGTATAGTCTAGTACAGTTATATTTAAGGTCAATATATTAAAATTTTCCATTAAAAGACGATCATTGGAATAAAAACCAATTACATACATTAGATTTAGTTCGCTACTTGATTTTTTGAGGCTAGTCTCTTACTATTTCAAAGAAAAAAAGCCGTAGGCTTTTTCCTGTTTGTAATCATCCGGGTTGCAGTGGTAGCTAGCAACCTAGTAAGAGACGATCACGCCCTATAGTAAATACTAAAGTAACCCATAACTCCTGAAAAAAGTAGCTCCTAAAAAAGGAGTCAGATCAAAACAAAAAGTACACCATCCGGGTTGCAGCGGTAGCTAGCAACCTAGTAAGAGACGATCACGTCCAATGTTAAGAAATGTAAAAACCCATAGTTCCTAAAAAAGGAGTCAGATCAAAACAAAAAGAACACCATTAAAACCGCCTTGTCCAAAATCCCTGTATAGGAAACTTTCTGTCATTTGGCTTGAACAGCAAGGGAAATATATTGGCTTGAAAATCAAGAAAAGTGGCAGCTACTACAACATTCTGCCTAAACGGGATATTTTCTTTCTTTCTTGTTATCCAGAGATAGCTTTGCACTGGAACATCGTAGAAAGTTGTTCAATGGCTCATTTTAAAGGAAATTAATTGGGTTAAAAACCTTTTGTAACTAAAACAAATTAAAACAGGATAAATTTTTCCACAAAAAACTGTATTTTTGATGTCTTTTCAAAGACATTTGATTTTTGTTTTTGAAGCAATCAAACAGTTCGTGGTAAGGATGTATTTTAAACTTTATATTCCATAGATAGCTTAGCACTGGAACATCGTAGAGAGTTGTTCAATGGATCATTTTAAATCCGGGTTGCAGCGGTAGCTAGCAACCTAGTAAGAGACGATCACCTCCAATGTCAAGAAATATAAAACCCCCAACTCCTAAAAAAAGAGTCAGATCAAAACAAAAAGTACACCATTAGAACCGCCTTGTCCGAATCCTCTATAAAGGAAACTTACCTCCCTTTGGCTTGAATAACAAAGAAAATATATTGGCTTGAAAATCAAGAAAATTGACTTTTACCACGTTATTCTCCACAAACGGGATATTTTTTTCTTTCCGCTTTTTCTTTCTGCTCAGCTAGCTGGGCACTGGAAAATCATAGAGAGCTGTATAATAGCTCATTTTAAAGGAAATTGCAACATCTAGTCACTTTTGTATTTAAAAATAAAATACTTTTTAAAGTAGAATCAATTTTGTCAAAAAAATTGCATTTTTGATGTATTTTCATACTGCAGTCTTTTCAAAGATATTTGAATTTTGAAGCAATAAAACAGTCCATGTAATGAACTCTATAGTAATAATAGCTACTTGTCTCAATAGTAACCGAAACTCCTGGAACCAAAATTTTCTTTTTTGTCTTAATATATAAAATTATTATTTAAAATTAAAAAATATTTATGATTAATAATAATTAATATTAATTTTTTAATTTAATAAACAAAAATAAATTAAAATTATAAACTTATTTTTTATTTTTGTCTCCTTTAATAAATTTTTTTTTCATCTCAGTTCAAATTTATTATTGTATCCTGTAACCCGTAAAGTACATATCTCCATATTATTGTCTCATAATTGCAATTATTTTAGTTTTCAGTCCAGAATCACTAAACTTATTATTTAATATAATAAAGAACGACCTGTTGCCTATACTAAATTATATAGGCCACTTAACTATAGTATAGGTTAGTAAATTTACATTAAAAGACGATCACTGAAATAACAAACCATTCCATACATTGGACTTAGTTAGCTACTTGATTGTTTGAGTTTTGTCTCTTACTATTTAAAAGAAGAAAAAGCCGTAGGCTTTTTCCTGTTTGTATTTATAGTTAAAAAACGAACTCAGGTCCAAAGAAACTGAACCCTGTGTTCATTCATATTATCTTCATTATTTTAGCTAGAATGCAAATAAACAAGTTTCTTTTTTAAATTTTAAATTGAAAAGATAGTGCTTTTAATTCAACATATTAAAAATTCTCCCCGACGGGGAATCGAACCCCCTTCTCCCAGGTAACGAGTAGGCATGCTTACCATTAGACTATCTAACACTTATAAAATAAAAGTTACATATAAGATATGATAATATTATAATAAAGAACGACCTCTTACCTATACTAAATTTTATACGCCACTTAATTATAGTATAGGTTAGTAATTCAACAGATACTATAGCACTGGAACATTGTAGAGAGTTGTTCAATGGTTTACAGTAAAGAACGAACCTTAGCCCATAGTAGCAGAAATAAGAATATCTAGGTTGCAGCGGTAGCTAGCAACCTATTAATTACATAATTATATTATAGTAAAGAACGAACTTCAGTTCATAGTTATAATAAGGAACGACCTCTTGCCTATACTAAATTTTATACGCCACTTAATTATAGTATAGGTTAGTACTTCAACAGATAGCATGGCACTGGAACATCGTAGAGAGTTGTTCAATGGCTCATTTTAAAGTAAATTAATGGGGTTAAATTACATTATAGAACGAACTTCAGTTCATAGTAACTGAAATATTAAAAGAATTACAGTAGAGAACGACATGATCATGCTAACTGAAATAATCTATTTTACATTAAAAGACGATCATTAGAATATTTACAATAAGGACCGAAGTATATCTCATAGTAACTGATACAACAAGGAAAAGAATATATATATAGACTGATGTTTATTCCTTAAAGGCTAAGTTCTTATAATTCATAACTTAGTAAAGAACGAACTAAAGCCCAGAGAAACTGAACTCTGTGGCTCATTTTATTGTTTATAATAAAGAACGACCTCTTGAGTACACTAAATTTCATACACCACTTAATTATACTATAGGTTAGTAATTCCATAGATAGCTTGGCACTGTAACATCGTAGAGAGTTCTTCAATGGCTCATTTTAAAGGAAATTAATATGGTTAAAAGCCTTTTGTAATTAAAACAAATTATTTTTAAAATATTATAATAAGGAACGAATATTTTACCGATTATCTACTAATAACCATATATGACGTAATAAGTGACATGACGTAATATCTAAAACCTATTGTGTACTTATAACCATATATGACTTAATTAGCGACGTGACGTAAAAATTGAAAAAAATAATTTTTATTCTATTTTCGTTTTTAGTTCAGAATCGCTAAAGTTATAAACTGCAAAAATATTTATGGTGTCTGAACAATAGTTTTAATCTTTTAATTTAGACTTGAAAAATACCTGAAAATTTAAAAATTAGTTTAATTTTTTGTTAGGTTCTTGATACTTGATACGTGACTTAAACATTCAACTAATGGTTACATAATGGTTTTACATTAAGGAACGAACTGTAGTCCATAGTAACTGAAGTAATAAAAGGAATCACTATATAGATGATTATTCTAATTGTATTCGCATAAAGAATCCATATATAGAAGCCTTCCACGTGCCGAGTGCACGCAGATATATATTGTCTTTGAAGTGACTACAGTATGAAAAGAAACTTAATTGCGTAAAGAGCAAACAAACTGGTAATTGCAAAAATGATTGTATACATTTTAACAGGATTGCAACAATTCAAAACCCTTAAAAAAATAAAACCAAAAGTTTGAACCTTAGTTTACAGTAAAGAACGATCTCTCGCCCATAGTAACTGATATACGGTGGTTTACCCCTTAAACCACCGTATAAAGAGACTTCGGCGGAGTCTCTTTGCTTAACAACAAAGAAAATATGTCGGCTTGTTATTAAAAAAAACCTAACAAATAAATTAAAATAGTTTTAAAATTTTCACGTATTTTTCCAGATTTCACATAAGGGATAGATAAAGCTATCATAAATAGTGTCAGTCAAGAAGATCTCGTGTATTAGTCATTAATAGAAGTTTTGTTTAGACTTTTCAGGTATTTATCCGGGTTGCAGCGGTAGCTAGCAACCTAGTAAGAGACGATCACGTCCAATGTTAATACATTAAAGAACGAACTTTCTTCCATAGTAATTGAAGTATTATAAGAAATCATTATATAGATGATGAATTTTCCTTAATGATTAATATTAGACATAAATTAAAATCTTGTTTAGGGTAATTATAATAAAGATCGAACTCTTCCCTATACTAACTTGCATAGGCAATTTCACTGTCGTTAAGATTACAGTATTTATATTATTACAATGCAAAAGGTATGATAAAAAAGTGCAAAACTCTGTAAACTGCAAAAATATTTAGAATGTTTGAGTAATTTTACATTAAGGAGCGAACTGTAACCCATAGTAACTGAAGTAATAAAAGGAATCATAATATAAATTATTATTGAAATAATATTCGTTAAGAAATCATCATAAGTAAGAATTTCCCGTACCGGGAGTCAAACTATATCCAACTGGGTAAAAATAGGCTATCCTATCCAGTAGACCATGCAAGATATATAAAAATGTTTACATAAAGGATCGATGTCGTTCATTATAAATTATAAAAAAATCCGGGTTGCAGCGGTAGCTAGCAACCTAGTAAGAGACGATCACGTCCAATGTTAAGAAATATAAAAACCCCTAACTCCTAAAAAACAGTCAGATCAAAACAAAAAGTAAACCATTAGAACCGCCTTGTCCGAATACCCCAAAAAAGGAAACTTACCGCCTTTTGGCTTCAATAACAAAGAAAATATATTGGCCTGAAAATCAAGAAAATTGACTTTAACCACGTTATTCTCCACAAACGAGATATTTGTTTCTTTCCGTTTTTTTTCTCCTCGGCTAGCTGGGCACGGGAAAATCATAGAGAGCTGTATAATAGCTCATTTTAAAGGAAATTGCTACATCTAGTCACTTTTGTAATTAAAAATCAAATGCTTTTTAAACTAGAATCAATTTTGTAAAAAAAATTGCATTTTTTATGTGTTTTCATACTGCAGTCTTTTCAAAGATATTTGAATTTTGAAGCAATGAAACAGTTCATGGTAATGAACTCTATAGTAATAATAGCTACTTGTCTCAATAGTAACCGAAACTCTAAAGAACGAAATTTTGGTACCAATAGATATATCAAAGCAAACAGTTCGTGATAACGAAATGTATGTTGTATAGTAAGAGCGACTCGTCCCAATTGTAAAACTTGCTACATCTAGTTCCTTCTTTAATTAAAGATAAAATATTTTTTTAATAGTTCTGGGTTGCAGCGGTAGCTAGGAACCTAATTAAAAGAGATCATTCGAAGAACATACCATTGTATATATTGGACTTAGTTAGCTGCTCGATTCCTTGAAAAAAAATCTTATTTGTCAACTGAAACTGGAATAATTCCTGAAAATTAAAAAAAAATAATTTTATTTAGCTGCAAAGTGCAAAAATATTCACGGTGTCTGAACAATAATTTCCATTTTTTAATTCAAACCAGAAAAAGCCTGAAAATTTAAAAATTAGTTTGGTTTTCCTTTTGCTTCAATTGAATCGCTACACCATTTTTATGCCATTAATTTTGTATCATCTTAGTTCAAAATTTTTTGGCTTAACCCATAAATTACGTATCTCTATATTGTTGTCCTATATTTCCAATGAGAAATATTCAATTTTTTTTTTTTTTAGTTTTGAGTTCAGAATCTCTACAGTTATTATGTAAACTGCAAAAATATTTATTATGTCAAACCAAAAATACTAATTTTTTAATTCAAACTAGAGCAATACCTGACAATTTTTGAATTAGTATTGTTTTTGTCTCCTGGAACCAAAATTTTCTTTTTTTGCTTAATCGCTTAAGTTATTATGTAAACTGCAAAAATATTTATGATGTCTAACCAGTAATAGTAATTTCTTAATTTAAGCTACAAAAATACATGAAAATTTTAAAATTAGTTTTGCTTTTTGTCTCCTGGGAACCAAATTTTTATCATCTCAGTTCAAAGTTATTATTGTATCCTGGAACCAAACTTTTTTTGGTTTGTAACCCGTAAAGTACGCATCTCCATATTATTGTCTTATAATTGCAATTATTTTAGCTTTTCAGTCCAGAATCGCTAAACTTATTATGTAAAATGCAAAAATATTTATGGTGTCTAACCAATAATACTAATTTTTTAATTCAAGCTAGAGAAATACCTGAAAATTTTAAAATTAGTTTTGTTTTTTGCTAGGTTTTAGCTACTCGACACGGGGTATTGTGTTCTTAATAATTTTAAACACTGAAAAAATATGGTCTCACGCGAGTGGAAAAAAAGAAAGAATAATAATATTTCAGAACGTGAGGAGAATTACAATCCAGCCGTAGTTCCAGACGTAGAAGTTCAAATAGAAAACCTTATCAGAAATGTCGTTGACATTTTGAAACAGGAAGAAAATATTCTGCTCATAAATGCAACAAAGGTGACGGTATTCGGTAGCAATCATAGTGGCTATAGCTTTGACCTGTGGAATTCGACACCAAAAGACCACAAGATAATACAGCTGGGGAATTGTTTATGCGGAGGACTTAAAAACTTTAAGGCGTTTCTACACACCCTAAAAATGACACTTGTCCACCCTGAAAGTTTCTATTTGATCCGGGGTGATCATGAATCCATTCTAATGCCCCAAATACATGGCGAAGATTATAAAAAAAACTATGAAGTATTCAAGCAAAATATATAATCTAATTATAAAATGTTGTCAGTACATACCTATTGCTGCTGTTGTTAACGATAGATACTGGTGTGCATACGGTGGTATTCCTTATTTTCAAAAAGATCTACCACACAAAATTGATTTCCCGCTGAATGAAGACCCGCAGGATCGTTTACGGGTAAGTAAACTAATGCCAGTAGTTCTTAGGAACATTTTATGGTCTTCGGCTGCTAAAAACTTTCACTCTCCACTATGTTTTGAAACAAGCAAAACAGGAGGAGACGAAACGATATATAATTTCACATCTCTAGGAGCAATGCAGTTCTTGGAAAATAATAAACTACGCTGGATAATCACTGATAAAAAAACTTTATTGTGATGGTGAAAATGCCGTAAGCAGTCCGTGTGGTAATTATAAGCTAGAGATTTGTGGGAAGGAACACAAGATCATAAAGCTTAAATCTGATGGCTAAGTTGTGTCAAGTTTTTTGTTAAAGTTTGTGTCATGTTTTGCGTCAAGTTTTGCGTTAAGTTTTGTGTCAAGTTTTGTGTCAAGTTGTGTGTCAAGCCGTATGCAAGTTTAGAGTTTTAGTATAGGATTTTAGTTTAGAGTTTTAGTTTAGAATTTTAGCGTAGAGTTTTTGTTTAGAGTTTTAGTTTAGAGTTTAACTTAGTTTAGTTTAAAGTTTTAGTTCAGTTTCGGTTTCAGTTTAAAGTTTTTGTTTAGCTTAGGGTTTTAGCTTAGAGTTTTAATTTAGAGTTATAGGTTAATCCGGGTTGCAGCGGTAGCTAGCAACCTAGTAAGAGACGATCACGTCCAATGCCAAGAAATATAAAAACCCCTAACTCCTAAAAAAAGTCAGATCAAAACAAAAAGTACACCATTAGAACCACCTTGTCCGAAACCCCTGTATAGTAAAATTTCTGTCCCTTGGCTTGAACAGCAAGGGAAATATATTGGCTTGAAAATCAAGAAAAGTGGCAGCTACTACAACAATCTGCCTAAACAGGATATTTTTTTTTCTTTTTTTCTTTTTTTCCAGAGATAGCTTGGCGCTGGAACATCGTAGAGAGTTGTTCAATGGCTTATTTTAAAGGAAATTAAGTGGGTTAAAAACCTTCTATAGTAACTAAAATAAATTATTTCTAAAAGAGAATAAATTTTTCCACCAAAAACTGCATTTTTGATGTCTTTTCACACTGCAGTCTTTCAAACATAATCGTATACCAGCGGTAAGATTTGAACCCACGCCTCCAAATAGACTGGTGGCTAACACCAGTGCCTTGGACCACTCGGCCAGGCTGCCTCTCATAAATAAATATATATGTGAATTTGGGTTGCAGCAGTAGCCAGCAACCTAGCAAGAGACGATCAGTCCAATGCTAAGAAATATAACAAAACTCCTAAAAATAGAGTCAAATCAAAACAAAGGTACATCATTAGAACTACCTTGTCTGAACACCCTACTAGATTAATAATGAATGTCATCATAGTTTTATATTAGAGCTATGAAGTGAATACAAAAACACGAAATTATATTGTTGTTTCTGAAGACGTCATGAAATAATACCATTGCGACATGACGTCATTAAATAAAATCATTACGCCATGACGTCATAAGTACTATATAAGAAAGTTCAGAGCTGTAAATCGTCTCATTCATGAATACATAATGGTTAGATCAAAGCAAGCAACACGCAAGTTGAAAAAACTGTACTATTAAAAAAAACAGAGATAGTATCTCGAAAAGAAAAAAAGCAAAGGTATTCAACCGACCAGGCGTATCGAGAAGTAATCAAACAAAACAGCAAGATGTGTTATCACAATGATTACTACTTAAGAACGACAAAGATTTAAATGGTCTCATTCGTGAATTACATAATGGTTAGATCAAAGCAAGCTGCACGCAAGTTAAAAAAAAACAGTACTAAACAGACAACAGAGATAGTATCTTGAAAAGAGAAAAGCAACCGCCTTGTCCGAAACACCTATATAGTAAACCTTCTGTCCCTTGGCTTGAACAGCAAGGGAAATATATTGGCTTGAAAATCAAGAAAAGTGGCAGCTACTACAACATTCTGCCTAAACGGGATATTTTTTTTCTTTGTTTCCAGAGATAGCTTGGCACTGGAACATCGTAGATAGTTGTTCAATGGCTCATTTTAAAGGAAATTAATTGGGTTAAAAATCTATAGTAACTAAAATAAATTATTTCTAAAAGAGAATAAATTTTTCCACCTTAAACTGCATTTTTGATGTCTTTTCACGCTGCAGTCTTTCAAACATAATCGTATACCAGTGGTAAGATTTGAACCCACGCCTCCGAAGAGACTGGTGGCTAACACCAGTGCCTGGTACCACTCGGCCAGGCTGCCTCTTATAATCTGGGTTGCAGCAGTAGCTATCAACCTAGTAAGAGACGATCAGTCCAATGCTAAGAAATATAAAAACCCAAAACTCCTAAACATTGAGTCAGATCAAAGCAAAAGTACATCATTAGAACTACCTTGTCTGATACCCTACTAGATATATAATGAATGTCGTCATAGTTTTATATTAGAGCTATGATGTGAATAGAAAAACACGAAATTATATTGTTGTTTCTGAAGACGTCATGAAATAATTTCATTGTGCCATGACGTTATGAAATAAAATCATTAGGCCATGACGTCATAATTACTACTTAAGAACGGCAAAGATGTAAATGGTCTCATTCATGAATTACATAATGGTTAGATCAAAGCAAGCTACACGCAAGTTAAAAAAACAGTACTACACAGACAACAGAGATAGTATCTTGAAAAGAGAAAAGCAAAGGTATTCAACCGACCAGGCGTATCGAGAAGTAAAAATTGAGAGACTATAAAAAATAACGAACTCTTGCCCTTAGTTACCTATGTCTTGTCAAATTAGCTAATTAATTTCACCTGATTTTGTTTTAAAAATAATTCCCACACCGGGATTCGAACCCAAGCTAATTGGTTGAAAGCCAACTATCCTAAGCCACTAGATCATATGAGATACGTGTAGAAAAGCTAATTAATTGCTAATTAATTGAAAAATTAAAGAAAATGATCCCGGTTGGCTTGAACCACCATCCTTTCGGTTAAAGGCCAATCGTGCTTGCCACTTAGACTATGACGTCATTAATAAAAGTTTAAAAATTAACAATATGTTACATTTACAGTAAAAACGATCTCTCGCCCATAGTAACTGATATTCGGGGGTTCCAGGGGTATTTTCCGGGTTGCAGGTGTAGCTAGCAACCTAGTAAGAGACGATCATGTCCAATGTTAATCCGGGTTGCAGCGGTAGCTAGCAACCTAGTAAGAGACGTTACAATAAGGAACGAACTCTTGCCTATAGTATCTTGCATAGACAGCTTAACTACAGCATAGGCTTGTACATTTGTATTTTAAGTCAAGACATTTTCTTGCCTATACTAAATTTTTATAGGCCACTTACGTATAGTATAGTCTAGTAAAGTTATATTTAAGATCAATATACTAAAATTTTCCATTAAAAGACGATCATTGGAATTTTGTTATTTGGCTTGAACAGCAAGGGAAATTTGTTTTATAATAAAGAACGAACGCTTGCCCTTAGTTACCTATGTCTTGTCAAATTAGCTAATTAATTTCACCTGATTTTGTTTTAAAAATAATTCCCACACCGGGATTCAAACCCAAGCTAATTGGTTGAAAGCCCACTATCCTAAGCCACTAGACCATATGAGATACGTGTAGAAAGCCAATTAATTGTTTTATGATATCTTATAGCATAAATTTCATCGGATATAGCTGAAACCTAGTAAAGAACAAACCAAGTCATTATCCGGGTTGCAGTGGTAGCTATCCGGGTTGCAGCGGTAGCTAGCAACCTAGTAAGAGACGATCACGTCCAATGTTAAGAAATATAAAAACCCATAGTTCTTAAAAAAAGAGTCAGATCAAAACAAAAAGTACACCATTAGAACCGCCTTGTCCGAAACTTCTGCATAGTAAAATTTCTGTCCCTTGGCTTGAACAGCAAGGGAAATATATTGGCTTGAAAATCAAGAAAAGTGGCAGCTACTACAACATTCTGCCTAAACGGGATATTTTTTTCTTTTTTTTTCTTTTTTTTTCTTTTTTTGTATCCAGAGATAGCTTGGCACTTGAACATCGTAGAGGGTTGTTCAATAGCTCATTTTAAAGGAAATTAATTGGGTTAAAAATCTATAGTAACTAAAATAAATTATTTCTAAAAGAGAATAAATTTTTCCACCAAAAACTGCATTTTGATGTCTTTTCACACTGCAGTCTTTCAAACATAATCGTATACCAGCGGTAAGAATTGAACCCACGCCTCTGAAGAGACTGGTGGCTAACACCAGTGCCTTGGACCACTCGGCCAGGCTGCCTCTCATAAATTTATAATAAAGATCGAACTCTTCCCTATACTAACTTGCATACGCAACTTCACTATAGTTAAGATTACAGTATTTATATTATGCATCATTATAAATTATAAAAGGTTCAAATGTTCGAAGATTTTATAATAAAGATCGAACTCTTCCCTATACTAACTTGCATACGCAACTTCACTATAGTTAAGATTACAGTATTTATATTATACATCATTATAAATTATAAAAGGTTCAAATGTTCGAAGATTATAGAGTTAAAAATTTTCCCACACCGGGAATCGAACCCGAGACTCTTAGGTGAAAGTTAACTATCCTAGCCACTAGACCATATGGAACCATAAAGAAGTATGATTTAAGAGCCATATGCATATTATTATTTCACCATACCAATTATAGTAAGGCCATAACAAAATCGTCGACTTGCAACCTTACTTTTGACACATTAGTTAAATCTTCATCAGGCTTAAAATTTTTTTTGCTAGTTTTACATGAATATATAATAAAGAACGACCTCTTGCCTATACTAAATTTATACTTCACTTAATTATAGTATAGGTTATTACACATTAAAAGATTTCATATTAAAGATTGATCAATGACGTCATAGTCGTATACCAGCGGTGGGATTTGAACCCTCGCCTCCAAATAGACTGGTGGCTAACACCAACGCCTTGGACCGCTTGGCCACTTTGCCTCTCGTAACTATCTATGTGAATCCGGGCTGCAGCAGTAGCTTGAAACCTAGTAAGAGACAATCACGCCCAATGCTAAGACATATAAAAACCCAGAACTCCTAAAAATAGATCAAAACAAAAGTAACTCATTAGAACCACCTTGGCTGAAACCCTAACAGATAAGCAATGAATGTCGTCATGATTTTATTAGAACTTTGACGTGAATAGAAAATTATATCAAAGGACGATCATTAGAAGAGCAAACCATTACGTATGTCAGATCTATGAGGTTCGTCTCTTACTCTTCCAAAGAAGAAAAAGCCTTTGGCTTTTTCCTGTTTGTAATCAGGGTTTACAATAAGGAAAGAACTGTAACCCAAAGTAACTCTCTCTGGGGTTCATCAAAACACCGTTCATAAAACCACTGTCCATCAATTTTAAACATAGCCTTTACAAAGACACCATTTACTTTGGCAGCCTCTACTGCCAAAGTAGAGGCCAAAGTGTCCTTACACTTAATAGTAGACTACTCCTTGTAGTAGACTACTCCTTACAATTTCTAACTTGGGACAAATATCTTTGAAAACCAATATTTCATTTCCATCATGTTTGATTGTTTCTACTTAGGAGTCAAATTCCTTTTTGTTTTATTTAATTTTAGGATTTTTTAAGATGATTTTAATTGTATACTGAAAGTTACTGATGTCACAATTGGTGTAAGACTATGGAAGGATTTACAGATTGGTTTATTGTTGTCAGACTACATACTCAATTTTGACTCCATCCGGGTTGCAGCGGTAGCTAGCAACCTAGTAAGAGACGATCACGTCCAATGTTAAGAAATATAAAAACCCATAGTTCCTAACAAAGGAGTCAGATCAAAACAAAAAGTACACCATTGGAACCGCCTTGTCCGAAACCCCTGTATAGGAAACCTTCTGTCCCTTGGCTTGAACAGCAAGGGAAATATATTGGCTTGAAAATCAAGAAAATCGACTTTAACCACGTTATTCTCCCCAAACGGGATATTTTTTTTTTTTTTTTTTTTTATTTTTCACAGATAGCTTGGCACTGGAACATCGTAGAGGGTTGTTCAATAGCTCATTTTAAAGGAAATTAATTGGGTTAAAAATCTATAGTAACTAAAATAAATTATTTCTAAAAGAGAATAAATTTTTCCACCAAAAACTGCATTTTTGATGTCTTTTCACACTGCAGTCTTTCAAGCATAATCGTTTCCCAGCGGTAAGATTTGAACCCACGCCTCCGAAGAGACTGGTGGCTAACACCAGTGTCTTGGACCACTCGGCCAGGCTGCCTCTCATAAATAAATATATATGTGAATTTGGGTTGCAGCAGTAGCTAGCAACCTAGTAAGAGACAATCAGTCCCATGCTAAGAAATATAACAAAACTCCTAAAAATAAAGTAAGATCAAAACGAAAGTACATCATTGAAACTACCTTGTCTGAAACCCTACTAGATAAATAATGAATGTCGTCATAGCTTTATATTAGATTAGAGCTATGACGTGAATAGAAAAACACGAAATTATATTGTTGTTTCTGAAGACGTCATGAAATAATATTATTGCGCTATGACGTCAATAAAATCATTACGCTGTGACGTCATAATTACTACTTAAGAACAACAAAGATTTAAATTTTCTCAGTCTTGATTAGAATAATGGTTAGATCGAAGCAAGCTATACGCAATTTGAAAAAACAGTACTACACAAACAACAGAGATAGTATCTTGAAAAGGGAAAAGCAAAAATATTCAACCGACCAGGCGCATCGAGAAGTATACATTAAAGAACGAACTTTAGTCCATAGTTTATATTAAAGGACGATCATTAGAAAAGCACAC
Organism: Artemia sp. Qi Xiang Cuo; assembly: GCF_049724085.1. Lineage (NCBI taxonomy): Eukaryota > Metazoa > Arthropoda > Branchiopoda > Anostraca > Artemiidae > Artemia > Artemia sp. Qi Xiang Cuo. Next base: position 82,444,550 of record NC_142796.1, on the reverse strand, counting down.
CCTTGCATATATTGGACTGAGTTAGTTTTTAAGTTTAGAATCGCTAAAGTTATTATGTAAATTACAATAAGGAACGAACTGAACCCATAGTAACTTAAGTATTAAATCAAACAGTTCTTCGTCATAATAAAGAGCTGTGTAATGGCTCATTTTAAAGGAAACTGCTGTATATAGAAACCTTTTGTAATTAACAAAATTATTTATTATTATAAAACATATTGTTACGATATGGTAAAGAACTAACTCTAGGCATTAGTAACTAATTTAATTTTGAAAAGAAAGAATTACGGCAGAAACCTAAATGGTTGCATAATTAAGCTACATTTCATAATTATAATAAAGAACGAATATTTTACAGATTATCTACTAATAACCATATATGACGTAATAAGTGACATGACGTAATATCTAAAACCTATTGTGTACTAATTTCGGTTTTAGTTCAGTTATAATAAAGAACGACCTTTTGCCTATACTAAATTTTATGGGCCACTTAACAATAGTATCCGGGTTGCAGCGGTAGCTAGCAATCCGGGTTGCAGCGGTAGCTAGCAACCTAGTAAGAGACGATCACGTCCAATGTTAAGAAATATAAAAACCCCTAGTTCCTAAAAAAGGAGTCAGATCAAATTCAAATTACACCATTAGAACCGCCTTGTCCGAAACCCCTGTATAGGAAACTTTCAGTCCCTTGGCTTGAACAGCAAGGGAAATATATTGGCTTGAAAATCAAGAAAAGTGGCAGCTACTAAAACATTCTGCCTAAACGGGATATTTTTTTCTTTTTTTTATAATAAAGATCGAACTCTTCCCTATACTAACTTGCATACGCAACTTCACTATAGTTAATATTACAGTATTTATATTATACATCATTATAAATTATAAAAGGTTCAAATGTTCGAAGATTATAGAGTTAAAAATTTTCCCACCCCGGGAATCGAACCCGAGCCTGTTAAGTGAAAGTTAACTATCCTAGCCACTAGACTATATTGAACCATAAAGAAGTATGATTTAAGAGCCATATACGTATTATTATTTCACCATACCAATTATAATAAGGCCAAAACAAAATCGTCGACTTGCAACCTTACTTTTGACACATTAGTTAAATCTTCATCAGGCTTAAAAAATGTTTTGCTAGTTTTACATGAAAGAACGAACCTTAGTCCATATACAATAAAGAACGACACCTTGCCCATGTTAACTTAAACATAAATAGGGATTATGTAATTTCCAATAGTATCATGGCTGTAGAGATGGCTGAAACCTAGTTACAATAAAAAACGATCATTGGAATAACAAAAATTGCATACCTTTGGAATTAGCTGACTACTTGATTATTTGAGACTCGTCTCTTACTATTACAGTAAAGAACGATCTCTCGCCAATAGTAACTGATATACGGTGGCTCCAGGGGTAGCTTACAAGTATATAAAAGGATATTACATTAAAAGACGATCACTGAAATAACAAACCATTCCATACATTGGACTTAGTTAGCTTCTTGATTGTTTGAGTTTCGTCTCTTAGTATTTAAAAGAATAAAAAGCCGTAGGCTTTTTCCTGTTTGTATTTTACAGTAAAGAACGATCTCTCGCCAATAGTAACTGATATACGGTGGCTCCAGGGGTAGCTACATTACATTAAAAGACGATCACTCAAATAAAAAACCATTCCATACATTGGACTTAGTTAGCTGCTTGATTGTTTGAGTTTCGTCTCTTACTATTTAAAAGAAGAAAAAGCCGTAGGCTTTTTCCTGTTTGTATTTATAGTTAAAAAACGAACTCAAGTCCAAAGAAACTGTACCCTGTGGTTCATTCATATTATCTTCATTATTTGAGCTAGAATGTAAATAAACAAGTTTCTTTTTTAAATTTTAAATTGAAAAGATAGTGCTTTTAATTCAACATATTAAAAGTTCTCCCCGACGGGGAATCGAACCCCCTTCTCCCGGGTAACAAGTGGGCAGGTTTACTATTAGACTATCGTATAATAAAGATCGAACTCTTCCCTATACTAACTTGAATAGGTAACTTCACTATAGTTAAGATTACAGTATTTATATCATGACAATGCAAAAGGTATGAGAAAAAACTGCAAAACTCTGTAAACTGCAAAAATATTTAGAATGTTTGAGTAACAATTTCACTTTATGAAAATTACCTCTTGCCTATGCTAAATTTTATAGGCCTTATAATAAAGATCGAACTCTTCCCTATACTAACTTGCATACGCAACTTCACTATAGTTAAGATTACATTATTTATATTTCCGGGTTGCAGCGGTAGCTAGCAACCTAGTAAGAGACGATCACGTCCAATGTTAAGAAATATAAAAACGCATAGTTCCTAAAAAAGGAGTCAGATCAAAACAAAAAGTACACCGTTAGAACCGCCTTGTCCGAAACCCCTGTATAGGAAACTTTCTGTCCCTTGGCTTTTTATAGTAAAGAACGACATCTAGCCCATGTTAACTGAAAATTAAATAGGGATTATATAATTTTCATCAGTATCATGGCTGTAGAGATGGCTGAAACCTACTAAAGAACAAACCATGGCAAACATTAAACTTAGTTAGCTGCCTGACTCTTCGAAGTTCGTCTCTTATTATTCCAAATAAGAAAAAGCCATAGGCTTTATCCTGTTTGTGATTTTATCATTTAAGATCGATCGTTAACTCTTAGTGTTCTGAACTAAAATCCTTCTTAGCTAAAGGACGAGTCCATCTCCACTGGACCGATGCAATTTCTAATATAAATATACCATTCAGTTTATGGTTTCTAAGACGTAATAAAAATGTTTGAAAATTATCCAATACAATTTTGGATCAATTAACTTTATAGGATAATACATAAAGAATCAATATGGCTCATGAAAAATGGAGACTATGTAAGTTTTACCGGATAAAGCTGAAACTTAGTAAAGAACAACCTTCGTTACATAGTAATTGAAAAAATATGGTCTCACGCGAGGGGAAAAAAAGAAAAAATAACCACTAAAAGACGGTCATTGGAATAAAAACCCGATACATACATTTGATTTAGTTAGCTCCTTGAGTGTTTTAGGCTAGTCTTTTACTATTTCAAAGAAGAAAAAGCCGTAGGCTTTTTCCTGTTTGTAATCAATTAGAAAGAGTTTTACCTTTAAAATGAGTTACGTAGTTACATTAAAGGACAATCATTTGAATAACAAACCATTACATACATTAGACTTTGTTTACATTAAAGAACAAACTTCCAGCCCATTGTAGCTAAAATAAGATTATAATTATTGTTAAATATAATAAAGAACGACCTCTTACCTATATTAATTTATATTCCTTATAAATTATATAAATGAATATTCTTATTAGCTTGTGTAAACTGCAAAAATATCCATGGTATCCGAGCAATAGTTTGAATATTTTAATACAAGCTAGAAAAATACCTTAAAATGTTAAAATCAGTTTTATTTTTGGTTAGGTTCTAACTACCTGATGTGGGATTGACTATGTAGTTTCCGACCAAAACATTCCATTTTTTAATATATCTTAATTTTCAGTTTATAATCGCTAAAGTTATTATGTAAACTGCAAAAATATTTATGATATCTGAGCAATAATTTTAATCTTTTCATTCAAACTAACAAAATACCGGAAAATTTAAAAATTAGTTTTACTTTTTGTTAGGTTATGGATATTTGATACGAGTCATAAGAAGTTTTATGACTTCATAATAGAGTATTATGACGAGTCATAAGAAGCGAGTTAGTACAAAAAATAGAGACAACATCTTGAAAAGAGAAATAGTAGAGATGAAAACACCCCGGCCGGAGTGCATTTCCATTAACCAAAAATGAAGAAGAACAACTTATAGAATGTACCCTTCAAGTTGAAAGTATTTATAGTAAGGAACGACACATAATAAAGAACGAACTTTTGCCTATACTAGATAAATGCTTACGCAAAGTTATAATAAAGATCGAACTCTTCCCTATGCTAACTTGCATAGGCAACTTCACTATAGTTAAGATTACAGTATTTATATTATACATCATTCTAATTATAAAAGGTTCGAATGTTCGAAGATTATAGAGTTAAAAATTTTCCCACACCGGGAATCAAACCCGGGCCTGTTAAGTGAAAGTTAACTATCCTAGCCAGTAGACCATATGGGACCATAAAGAAGTATGATTTAAGAACCATATGCATATTATTATTTCACAATACAAATTATAATAAGGCCAATCCGAGTTGCAGCGGTAGCTAGCAATCCGGGTTGCAGCGGTAGCTAGCAACCTAGTAAGAAACGATCACGTCCAATGTTAATAAATAAAAAAACCCATATAGTAGCTCCTAAAAAAGAAGTCAGATCAAAACCAAAAGTGCACCATTCTGTCAACTTTCTGTCATTTGGCGTGAACAGCAAGGGAAATATATTGGCTTGAAAATCAAGAAAATTGACTTTAACCACGTTATTCTCCACAAACGGCATATTTTTTCATTTTTTCTTTCTTTTCCACAGATAGCGTGGCACTGAAACATCGTAGAGAGTTGTTCAATAGCTCATTTTAAAGGATATTAATTGGGTTAAAAATCATTAGTAACTAAAATCAATTATTTCTAAAAGAGAACAAATTTTTCTACAAAAAACCTGCATTTTTGAAGACTTATCATGCAGCAGTCTTTTCAAAGATATTTGATTTTTTCCGGGTTGCGGCGGTAGCTAGCAACCTAGTAAGAGACGATCACGTCCAATGTTAAGAAATATAAAAACCCATAGTTCCTAAAAAATGAGTCAGATCAAAACAAAAAGTACACCATTAGAACCACCTTGTCCGAAACCCCTGTATAGAAAACTTTCTGTCATTTGGCTTGAACAGCAAGGGAAATATATTGGCTTGAAAATCAAGAAAAGTGGCAGCTTCTACAACATTCTGCCTAAACGGGATATTTTTTTCTTTCTTTCTTGTTATCCAGATATAGCTTTGCACTGAAACATCGTAGAAAGTTGTCCAATGGCTCATTTTCAAGAAAATTAATTGGGTTAAAAACCTTTTGTAACTAAAACAAATTATTTTAAAACAGGATAAATTTTTCCACTAAAAACTGTATTTTTGATGTCTTTTCATACTGCAGTCTTTCAAACATAATCGTATACCAGCGGTAAGATTTGAACCCACGCCTTCAAAGAGACTGGTGGCTAACACCAGTGTCTTGGACCACTCGGCCAGGCTGCCTCTCATAATTTGAGTTGCAGCAGTAGCTAGCAACCTAGAAAGAGACGATCAGTCCAATTCTAAGAAATATAAAAACCCAAAACTCCTAAACATAGAGTCAGGTCAAAGCAAAAGTACATCATTAGAACTACCTTGTCTGAAAACCTACTAGATTAATAATGAATGTCGTCATAGTTTTATATTAGAGCTATGACGTGAATAGAAAAACACGAAATTATATTGTTGTTTCTGAAGACGTCATGAAATAATATCATTGCGCCATGACGTCATGAAATAAAATCATTAGGCCATGCCGTCATAATTACTACTTAAAAAGGACAAAGATGTAAATGGTCTCATTCGTGAATTACATAATCTGGGTTGCAGCGGCATTTAAAATAAAGAGCGAACTCTAGCCTATACTAACTGAAAACATTGCGAATAACAAACCCCAGTTGCAACTGACGTCATCATAAAGTTTTGCATTAACGTACAGAAATTAACATACAGAAAACTAACAGAGATAATTACGTATATGAGAGGAGTTGTCACTTCCACAAGACCTTGCTCTTAACGCTAGAATTTTGACTTTTTGTCCTAATTCTTTAAGAATTTTACAGTAAAGACCGATCTGTAGCCCGTAGTAACTGAAGATCCGGGTTGCACCGTATTATAATAGAAAAGAGGAACTCTCACTTATATCCGGGTTGCAGCGGTAGCTAGCAACCTAGTAAGAGACGATCACGTCCAATGTTAAGAAATATAAAAACCCAAAGCTCCTAAAAATTACAGTTAAGAACATACTAACTGATATATGGTGATTCCAGGTGTAGTTACATAAAGGACGAATATAGCTCATCATAAATGGTGTTTGTCAATTATCCGGGTTGCAACGGTAGCTAGCAACCTAGTCTTTTTTGCAGCAGTAGCTAGCAACCTAGTAAGAGATGATCACGTCCAATGTTACAAAATATAAAAACTCTTAGTTCCGAAAAAAGGAGTCAGATCAAAACAAAAAGTACACCATTAGAACCGCCTTGTCTGAAAACCCTGTATAGGAAAATTTCAGTTCCTTGGCGTGAACAGCAAGGGAAATCTATTGGCTTAAAAATCAAGAAAATTATATTAAAATACGATCATTGGAATAACATACCACTGCATACATTGGACTTAAATAGCTTCTTGATTGCTTGGGGATCGTTTCTTACTATTTCAAAGAAGAAAAAGCCGTAGGCTTTTTCCTGTTTGTAATGATATAGAATAAAAAGAAACCTAAGTTGTAACTGATCCGGGTTGCAGCGGTAGCTAGCAACCTAGTAAGAGACGATCACGTCCAATTATATTAAAGGACGAGCTATAGCCCATAGTAACTGGAATCCGGGTTGCAATAGTAGCTTGCAACCTATCTGGGTTGAGGCGGTAGCTAGAACCTAGTCAGAGACGATCACGCCCATAGTCAAAAATGAAATATTTACATTGAAAGACGATCATTGGAATATCCGGGTTGCAGCGGTAGCTAGCAACCTAGTAAGAGACGATCACGTCCAATGTTAAGAAATGTAAAAACCCATAGTTCCTAAAAAAGGAGTCAGATCAAAACAGAAAGTACACCATTATAGCCGCCTTGTCCGAAACCCCTTGAAAGGAAACTTACCGCCCTTTGGCTTGAACAGCAAGGGAAATATATTGGCTTGAAAATCAAGAAAATTGACTTCAACCACGTTATTCTCCACAAACGGGATATTTTTTTTCTTTTTTTCTTCTTTTCCAGAGATAGCTTTGCACTGGAACATCGTAGAGAGTTGTTCAATGGCTCATTTTAAAGGAAATTAATTGGGTTTAAAACCTTATGTAATCCGGGTTGCAGCGGTAGCTAGCAACCTAGTAAGAGACGATCACGTCCAAAGCTAAGAAATATAAAAACCCCTAACTCCTCGGATCAAAACAAAAAGTACACCATTAGAACCGCCTTGTCCGAAACCCTTGTATAGTAAAATTTCTGTCCCTTGGCTTGAACAGCAAGGGAAATATATTGGCGTGAAAATCAAGAAAAGTGGCAGCTACTACAACATTTTGCCTAAACGGGATATTTTTTTTCTTTGTTTCCAGAGATAGCTTGGCACTGGAACATCGTAGAAAGTTGTTCAATAGCTCATTTTAAAGGAAATTAATTGGGTTAAAAATCTATAGTAACTAAAATAAATTATTTCTAAAAGAGAATAAATTTTTCCACCAAAAACTGCATTTTTGATGTCTTTCCACACTGCAGTCTTTCAAACATAATCGTTTACCAGCGGTAAGATGTGAACCCACACCTCTGAAGAGACTGGTGGCTAACACCAGTGCCTTGGACCACTTGGCCAGGCTGCCTCTCATAAATAAATATATATGTGAATTTGGGTTGCAGCAGTAGCTAGCAACCTAGTAAGAGACGATCAGTCCAATGCTAAGAAATATGACAAAACTCCTAAAAACAGAGTCAAATCAAAACAAAAGTACATCATTAGAACTACCTTATCTGAAACCCTACTAGATAAATAATGAATGTCATCATAGTTTTATATTAGAGCTATGACGTGAATAGAAAAACACGAAATTATATTGTTGTTTCTGAAGACGTCATGAAATAATACCATTGCGCCATGACGTTTTGAAATAAAATCATTACGCCCTGACGTCATAATTACTATATAAGAAAGTTCAAAACTTTAAATCGTCTTATTCGTGAATACATAATGGTTAGATCAAAGCAAGCAACACGCAAGTTTAAAAAACTGTACTATAAAAAAAAACAGAGATAGTATCTCGAAAAGAAAAAAGCAAAGGTATTCAACCGACTAGGCGTATTGAGAAGTAATCAAACAAAACAGCAAGATGTGTTATCACAATGATGAAGATTATAGATATGCAAAAATTGAGATAGCCAAACAAAAGATCAAGGAGTGGTATGGTAATGATGAAGATTACAGAGAAGCAACAATTTAGCAGGCTAGACAAAAGAGCAAGGAACGGTATGATAATGATAAAGATTACAGAGAAGCAAGAATTGAGCAGGCTAGACAAAAGATCAAGGAGCGTTATCACAATGATAAACTTTATAGAGAAGCAACAATTGAGCAGGCTAGACAAAAGATCAAGGAGCGTTATCACAATGATGAAGATTACCGAAAAATATATAAGAAAAAAGTTGCTACCAGAATAATGGGTAGATACTGGGGTGACAAAAGCTATAATGAAAAAATTAAATTCTCTGCGAGGTTGTACCGAAGAACGCATAAGGACAAAGGGAAAAATTACATTCAGAAATACAAGAAGATGGCAAAAATGAAGGCTGATCTTCGTAAATTGAGAAACATTTTACGCATGTTTTACCAGGATCACGAAAAGTATTCAAAATCACAGATTAAAATTCTCTTTGAAAGAGCGGATGCTGTTGAAAAGTCGGCTAGAAATGCTTTGGCAAAGCTTCATAGTAATATCCAAAAGAAATGTTGTCAGTTTAATGAAAAGCTTCCAAGGTATGGATTGGCAACTGCGGAACAGTTTATAGATACAATGGAAAATGTTTGACAACACAGTGAATATACGGAGGCATACTTCTTAGAAAATTCGTATATTAATTTTGGAAGGAGCAATTGCAGTTTATGTAGCAGCAATAAAAATATATATACAAGCATAGGCTATAGGCAAGAGATCGTTCTTTATTATATTCTTTGTAATTCAAGCCAAAGGGCGGTAAGTTGCCTTTATAGGGGTTTCGGACAAGGCGGTTCTAATGGTGTACATTTTGTTTTGATCTGACTCTTTTCTTAGGAGTTAGGGGTTTTTATATTTCTTAACATTGGACGTGATCGTCTCTTACTAGGTTGCTAGCTACCACTGCAACCCGGAAATGTTGCATGTTTAGTGAAAAGCTTCCAAGGTATGGACCGGTAACTGTGGAACAGTTTAAAGATGTAATGGGAAATATTATACATCACTGTGAATATATGGAGGCATAATTGTCCTTTACTTAGTTTCAGCTTTTTTTTATGCTAGGTTTTAGATACTCGACACGGGGTATTGTGTACTTAATAATTTTAATTACATAAAACTAGGTTGCTAGCTACCGCTGCAACCTGGATTAAAATTATTAAGTACACAATACCCCGTGTCGAGTATCTAAAACCTAGCATAAAAAAACTAATTTTTAAATTTTCAGGTATTTATCTTGTTTGAATTACAAAATTAGTATTATTGGTTAGACACCATAAATATTTTTGCAGTTTGAATAATAAGTTTAGCGATTCTGGACTGAAAACTAAAATAATTGCAATTATAAGACAATAATATGGAGATACGTACTTTACGGGTTACAAACCAAAAAAAGTTTGGTTCCAGGATACAATAATAACTTTGAACTGAGATGAGAAAAATTTTTCTTCCAGGAGACAAAAAGTAAAACTAATTATAAAATTTTCATGTATTTTTGTTGTTTAAATTAAGAACTCACTATTACTGATTAGGCATCATAAATATTTTTGCAGTTTACATAATAATTTTAGCGATTAAGCCAAAAAAGACAATTTTGGTTCCAGGAGTTTCGGTTACTATTGAGACAAGTAGCTATTATTACTATAGAGTTCATTACCATGAACTGTTTGATTGCTTCAAAATTCAAATATCTTTGAAAAGACTGCAGTATGAAAATACATCAAAAATGCAATTTTTTTGACAAAATTGATTCTACTTTAAAAAGTATTTTACTTTTAATTACAAAAGGCACTAGATGTTGCAATTGCCTTTAAAATGAGCTATTATACAGCTCTCTATGATTTTCTAGTGCCCAGCTAGCTGAGCAGGAAAAAAAAGCGGAAAGAAAAAAATATCCCGTTTGTGGAGAATAACGTGGTAAAAGTCAATTTTCTTGATTTTCAAGGCAATATATTTTCTTTGTTATTCAAGCCAAAGGGCGGTAAGTTTCCTTTATAGAGGATTCGGACAAGGCGGTTCTAATGGTGTATTTTTTGTTTTGATCTGACTCTTTTTTTAGGAGTTGGGGGTTTTATATTTCTTAACATTGGAGGTGATCGTCTCTTACTAGGTTGCTAGCTACCGCTGCAACCCGGATGATCTGACTCCTTTGTTAGGAACTATGGGTTTTTATATTTCTTAACATTGGACGTGATCGTCTCTTACTAGGTTGCTAGCTACCGCTGCAACCCGGATCTAATGGTGTACTTTTTGTTTTGATCTGACTCCTTTTTTAGGAGCTATGGGTTTTTATATTTCTTAACATTGGACGTGATCGTCTCTTACTAGGTTGCTAGCTACCGCTGCAACCCGGATAGGTTGCTAGCTACCGCTGCAATCCGGATAACTACCGCTGCACCCCGGATGTTCTTTACTCTAATAATAATTGACAAACACCATTTATGATAAGTTATATTGGTCCTTTATGTAAGGATGCAACCCGGATTTCTTAACATTGGACTGATCGTCTCTTACTAGGTTGCTAGCTACCGCTTCAACCCAGATTCTATGTTATATGATTACAAACAGGAAAAATCCTACGGCTTTTTCTTCTTTGAAGTAGTAAGAGACGAACCTCGAACAATCAAGTAGCTTACTAAGTCCAAAGTCCGCAATGGTTTGTTATTGCAATGATCGTCCCTTAATGTAATTCTTTATTATAAAATAAATTACAAACAGGAAAAAACCTACGGCTTTTTCTTCTTTGGAATAGTAAGAGACGATCCTCAAATAATCAGGCAGCTAACTAGGTTTATAATTTGTTCTTTAACATAAACTTCATTAATCGGATATTTTAATATATCCTATATGGTCTAGAGGTTTGGATATCTCTCACTCAGTAGGCTTGAGTTCAGTTTCCGTATGGGAAATTTTTACTCATGATGATTTCTTAAGGAACATAACTAAAATTTCTTAATGTAATAAAAATAATTTGTTTTAATTACAAAAAGTTTTTAACCCCATTAATTTCCTTTAAAATGAGCCATTGAACAACTCTCTACGATGTTCCAATGCCATGCTATCTGTTCAATTACTAACCTAAACTATAGTTAAGTGGCGTATATAATGTAGGATAGGCAAGAGGTCGTTCTTTATTATAATCTCTGGATACAAAGAAAAAAGAAAAAAAAGAAAAAATATCCCGTTTAGGCAGAATGTTATAGTAGCTGCCACTTTTCTTGATTTTCAAGCCAATATATTTCCCTTGCTGTTTCAAGCCAAGGGACAGAAAGTTTCCTATACAGGGGTCTCGGACAAGGTGGTTCTAATGGTGTACTTTTGAATTTGATCTGACTCCTCTGTTAGGAACTATGGGTTTTTATGTTTCTTAACATTGGACGTGATCGTCTCTTACTAGGTTGCTAGCTACCGCTGCAACCCGGATCCTATTTATTTTTCAGTTAACATGGGCTAGGTATCGTTCTTTATTGTACTAAACATATTTCCCTTGCTGTTCAAGCAAAGAGACAGAAAGTTTACTATACAGGGTTTTCGGATAAGGCGGTTCTAATGGTGTACTTTTTGTTTTGATCTGACTCCTTTTTTAGGAGCTATGGGTTTTTATTTTTCTTAACATTGGAGGTGATCGTCTCTTACTAGGTTGCTAGCTACCGCTGCAACCCGGATGATTTTCAAGCCAATATATTTCCCTTGCTGTTCAAACCAAATAACAGAAAGTTTCGGACAAGGCGGTTCTAATGGTTACTTTTTGTTTTGATCTGACTCCTTTTTTAGGAGCTATGGTTTTTTTTATTTCTTAACATTGGGCGTGACCGTCTCTTACTAGGTTGCTAGCTACCACTTTCACCCGGATATAGTTCGTTCTTTACTATAATTTAAAATACAACCTTACCACGAACTGTTTGATTGCTTCAAAAATCAAATGTCTTTGAAAAGACAGCAGTATGGAAAGACATCAAAATACAGTTTTTAGTGGAAAAATTTATCCTGTTTTAAAATAATTTGTTTTAGTTACAAAAGATTTTAACCCAATTAATTTCCTTTAAAATGAGCCATTGAACAACTCTCTACGATGTTCCAGTGCAAAGCTATCTCTGGAAAAGAAGAAAAAAAGAAAAAAAATATCCCGTTTGTGAAGAATAACGTGGTTAAAGTCAATTTTCTTGATTTTCAAGCCAATACATTTCCCTTGCTGTTCAAGCGAAAGGGCGGTAAGATTCCTTTCTAGGGGTTACGGACAAGGCGGTTCAAATGGTGTACTTTTTGTTTTGATCTGACTCCTGTTTTAGGAACTATGGGCTTTTACATTTTTTAACATTGGACGTGATCGTCTCTTACTAGGATGCTAGCTACCGCTGCAACCCGGATTACAAACAGGAAAAAACCTACGGCTTTTTCTTCTTTGGAATAGTAACAGACGAACCTCAAAGAATCAGGCAGCTAACTAAGTCCAATATATGCAATGGTTTGTTCTTCTAATGATCATCTTTTAATTTGGCGTTTCTTACTAGGTTGCTAGCTACCACTTAAACTCGGATTATGTAATTAATAAGTTGCTAGCTACCGCTGCAACCTAGATATTCTTATTTCTGCTACTATGGGCTAAGGTTCGTTCTTTCATGTAAAACTAGCAAAACATTTTTTAAGTCTGATGAAGATTTAACTAATGTGTCAAAAGTAAGGTTGCAAGTCGACGATTTTGTTTTGGCTTTATTATAATTGGTATGGTGAAATAATAATATGCATAAGGTTCTTAAATCATACTTCTTTATGGTCCCATATTGTCTAGTGGCTAGGATAGTTAACTTTCACTCAACAGGCCCGAGTTCGATTCCCGGTGTGAAAAATTTTTAACTCTATAATCTTCGAATAATTTGAACCTTTTATAATTTATAATGATGTATAATATAAATACTGTAATCTTAACTATAGTGAAGTTGCCTAGGCAAGTTAGTATAGGGAAGAGTTCGATCTTTATTATAACCGGAAATAGTTACTATGTGCCGTGGTTTGTTTTTTACTAGGTTTCAGCTATATCCGATGAAATTTATGCTATAAGAGATCATAAAACAATTAATTACCTTTCTATATATATCTCATATGGTCTAGTGGTTTAGGATAGTTGGTTTTCAATTTATTGGCTTGGGTTCAAATCCCGGTTCGGGAATTATTTTTAAACAAAATTAGATGAAATTAATTAGCTAATTTGACAAGACATAGTAGGTAACTAAGGGCAAGAGTTCGTTCTTTACTATAACAACCAGGATGACGTCAGTTGCAACTTGGAATTCATTTTATGCTATATCATTACAAAGAGGAAAAAGCCTACGGCTTTTTCTTTTTTGAAATAGTAAGAGACGAACCACAAATAACTACCCCTGGAACCACCATATATCAGTTACTAAGCATGAGCGATCGTTCTTTACTGTAAATTTTGATCTGACTCTTTTTTTAGGAGTTGGGGGGTTTTATATTTCTTAAAATTGGAGGTGGTCGTCTCTTACTAGGTTGCTAGCTACCGCTGCAACCCGGATTAAAATTCGTTCTTAGATAAACATTTCTTAGTGTAGTGGTTAGCAGTTATGCCTTTGAATCCTGCTATCCAAGTTCAAATCCCGGTAGATGGTTCTTATGCAATGGAGCTTACTTATACTACCATTTAGGTTTCCGCCGTAATTCTTCATTTTGAAAATTAAATTAGTTACTATCGCCTAGAGTTAGTTCTTTACCATATCGTAAGAATTTGTTTTATAATAATAATTAATTTTGTTAATTACAAAAGGTTTCAATATACAGCAGTTTCCTTTAAAATGAGCCATTAAACAACTCTTTATTATGACCACGAACCGTTTGATTTCATACTTAAGTTACTATGGGTTACAGTTCGTTCCTTATTGTAACTCTTACTAGATTGCTAGCTACCGCTGCAACCCGGATAATGGCTTTCAATTAATTGTCTTGGGTTCGAATCCCGGTGTGGGAATTATTTTTAAACAAAATTAGATGAAATTAATTAGCTAATTTGACATGACATAGTAGGTAACTAAGGGCAAGAGTTCGTTCTTTACTATAATCTCTTTTAGAAATAATTTATTTTAGTTACTATAGATTTTTAACCCAATTAATTTCCTTTAAAATGAGCTATTGAACAACCCTCTACGATGTTCCAGTGCCAAGCTATCTGTGGAAAAGAAAAAAGAAAAGAGAAAAGAATATCCCGTTTGGGGAGAATAACGTGGTTAAAGTCAATTTTCTTGATTTTCAAGCCAATATATTTCCCTTGCTGTTCAAGCCAAGGGACAGAAAGTTTCCTATACAGGGGTTTCGGACAAGGCGGTTCTAATGGTGTACTTTTTGTTTTGATCTGACTCCTTTGTTAGGAACTATGGGTTTTTATATTTCTTAACATTGGACGTGATCGTCTCTTACTAGGTTGCTAGATACCGCTGCAACCCGGATCCCAAGAACTGTTTAAAATTGCTATAAAGGTCGTTAAGACGAACTGCTTGACAATACTGATGGTTAGAGTTCAGTCTTTAAGTTATCATATACTGTTAAAATTCGTTCTTAGATAAATATTCCTTAGTGTAGTGGTTAGCAGTTATGCCTTTGAATCCTGCTATCCAAGTTCAAATCCCGGTAGATGGTTCTTATGCAATGTAGCTTACTTATACTACCATTTAGGGTTCTGCCGTAATTCTCCCTTTTGAAATATAAATTAGTTACTATCGCCTACAGTTAGTTCTTTACCATATCGTAAGAATTTGTTTTATAATAATAATTAATTTTGTTAATTCCAAAAGGTTTCAATATACAGCAGTTTCCTTTAAAATGAGCCATTAAACAGCTCTTTATTATGACCACGAACCGTTTGATTTCATACTTAAGTTACTATGGGTTACAGTTCGTTCCTTATTGTAAAATGGCTTAAACAAAATTTTATGGGAAATTTACGGTTTAGGTTTTGTTTTATAGTTAATGGCTTAAACGAAATTTTATGGGAACTTTACGGTTTAGTTTTTGTTTTACAGTTAATGGCTTAAACAACAATTTTATAGAAACTTTACGGTTTATAGTTTTTGGTTTACAGTTAATGGTTTAAACCAAATTTTATGGAAACTTTACGGTTTATAGTTTTTGGTTTACAGTTAATGGCTTAAACAAAATTTTATGGGAACTTTACGGTTTAGTTTTTGGTTTAAAGTTAATGGCTTAAACAAAACTTTATGGAAGCTTTACGGTTTATAGTTTTTGGCTTACAGTTTATGGCTTAAACAAAATTTTATGGGAACTTTACTGTTTATAGTTTTTGGTTTACAGTTAATTGCTTAAACTAAATTTTATGGGAACTTTACGGTTTAGTCTTTAATTCACAGTTAATGCCTTAAACAAAATTTTATGGGAGCTTTACGGTTTATAGTTTTTTGTTTACAGTTAATGGCTTAAACAAAATTTTATGGGAACTTTACGGTTTATAGTTTTAGGTTTACAGTTAATTGCTTGAACTAAATTTTATGGGAACTTTACTGTTTATAGTTTTTGGTATACCGTTAGTGGCTTAAACAAAATTTTATGGGAAATTTACGGTTTAGTTTTGTTTTATAGTTAATGGCTTAAACGAAATTTTATGGGAACTTTACGGTTTAGTTTTTGTTTTACAGTTAATGTCTTAAACAACAATTTTATGTAAACTTTACGGTTTATAGTTTTTGGTTTACAGTTAATTGTTTAAACAAAATTTTATGGAAACTTTACTGTTTATAGTTTTTGGTTTACAGTTAATGGCTTAAACAAAATTTTATGGGAACTTTACGGTTTAGTTTTGGGTTTACAGTTAATGGCTTAAACAACAATTTTATGAAAACTTTACGGTTTATAGTTTTTGTTTTACAGTTAATGGTTTAAAAAAATTTTTATGGAAACTTTACGGTTTATAGTTTTTGGTTTACAGTTAATAACTTAAACGAAATTTTATGGGAACTTTACGGTTTAGTTTTTAATTCACAGTTAATGCCTAAAACAACAATTTTATAGAAACTTTACGGTTTATAGTTTTTGGTTTACAGATAATGACTTAAACAAAACTTTATGGAAACTTTACGGTTTATAGTTTTTGGTTTACAGTTAATGGCTTAAAAAAATTCAATAGGAACTTTACGGTTTATAGTTTTTGGTTTACAGTTAATGGTTTCAACAAAATTTTATGGAAACTTTACGGTTTATAGTTTTTGGTTTACAGTTAATGGCTGAAACGAAATTTTATGGGAAATTTATGGTTTAGTTTTGTTTTACAGTTAATGGCTTAAACGAAATTTTATGGGAACTTTACGGTTTAGTTTTTATTTCACAGTTAATGCCTTGAACAACAATTTTATGGAAACTCTACGGTTTGTAGTTTTTAATTTAAATTTAATGTCTTCATCAGAATTGTATGGAAACTTTATGGTTTAGTTTTTGGTTTACAGTTAATAACTGAAACGAAATTTTATGGGAACTTTATGGTTTAGTTTTTATTTCACAGTTAATGCCTTAAACAACAATTTTATGGAAACTACGGTTTATACTTTTTGATTTAAAGTTAATGGCTTAAACAAAACTTTATGGAAACTTTACGGTTTATAGTTTTTGGTTTACAGTTAATAACTTAAACGAAATTTTATGGGAGCTTTACTGTTTAGTTTTTAATTCACAGTTAATGCCTTGAACAACAATTTTATGGAAACTTTACGATTTATAGTTTTTGATTTAAAGTTAATTACTTAATCAAAACTTTATTGATACTTTACGGTTTATAGTTATTGGTTTAAAGTTAATAACTTAAACGAAATTTTATGGGAACTTTACGGTTTAGTTTTTAATTCACAGTTAATGCCTTAAACAACAATTTTATGGAAACTTTACGGTTTATAGTTTTTGGTTTACAGTTAATGGTTTAAACAAAACTTTATGGAAACTTTACGGTTTATAGTTTTTGATTTAAAGTTAATGGCTTAAACAAAACTTTATGGAAGCTTTACGGTTTATAGTTTTTGGCTTACAGTTAATGGCTTAAACAAAATTTTATGGGAACTTTACTGTTTATAGTTTTTGGTTTACAGTTAATTGCTTAAACTAAATTTTATAGAAACTTTGAAATTTAATGTTTTTGATTTACTCTTAAACAAAATTTTATGGGAACTTTACGGCTTATAGTTTCTGGTATACAGTTAATGGCTTAAACTAAGTTTTATGGGAACTTTCCAGGTTGGTTTACAGTTAATTGTTTACGGTTTATTACAGTTTACTTTACGGTTTCTAGTTTTTGGTTTACAGTTAGTGGTTTAAACAAAATTTTATGGGAGCTTTACGGTTTCTAGTTTTTGGTTTACAGTTAATTTCTTAAACAAAATTTAATGGGAACATTACTGTTTATAGTTTTTAGTTTACAGTTAATTACTTAAACTAAATTTTATGGGAACTTTGAAATTTAAAGTTTTTGATTTACTCTTAAACTAAATTTTACGGGAACTTTACTGTTTATAGTTTCTGGTATAGTTAGTGGCTTAATCTCAGTTTTATGGGAACTTTCCAGGTTATAGTTTTTGAGTTTACAGTTAATGTCTTGAACAAAATAAATAGTGACGAAGATCACACTGCCTTTCCATTTCAAATTGGGCGCTGGACTCGCATTTTTTTAAACTTATCTTTTGGGGACGTTACATGGATGACGCAATTTCACTGTGGGATTATGGGGAAAATAAACTTAGGGTTTTTAGATCATCTTAATACATATGACAAAATTTACAGTTTACCTTATAAATTGAAATTGCTAATAAAATCTCATTCCCAGATTTGACTTTACTGTATCTTATAAGACTTCAGTTACTATGGACTACAGATCGGTGTTTATTATAACTACCGCTGTAACCGAGATTGATAACACAGATTATGTAAACCCTGATTACAAACAGGAAAAAGCCTACGGCTTTTTCTTCTCTGGAGTAGTAAGAGACGACTCTTAAAAAATCAGGCAGCTAACTAACTCCAATGTATGCAATTGTTTGTTATTCCAACGATTGTCTTTTAATGTGACTACCATTGCAACCCGGAATATATTCAAGATTTGAGTTAGTATAAGCGAGGGTTCGTTCTTTATTATAATTTGTTCTGACTCTTTTCTCAGGAGTTAGGAGTTTTTATATTTCTTAACATTGGACGTGATCGTCTCTTACTAGGTTGCTAGCTACCGCTGCAACCCGGACTATGGACTAAAGTTCGTTCTTTAATGTACGTTCTTTAATGTTCGTTCTTTAATGTTCGTTCTCGTAAATCAAATATCTTTGAAAAGACTGCAACATGAAAAGACATCAAAAATACAGTTTTTAGTGGAAAAATTAATTCTTTTTTAGAAATAATTAATTCTATTTACTAAATATTTTTAACCCAATTAATTTCCTTTAAAATGAGCTATTGAACAACTCTCTACGATGTTCCAGTGCCAAGCTATCTGTGGAAAAGAAGCAAAAAAAAAAAAAATATGCCGTTTGTGGTGAATAACGTGGTCAAAGTAAATTTTTTTTATTTTAAAGCCAATATATTTCCCTTGTTTTTCAAGCCAAATGACAGAAAGTTTCCTATACAGGGGTTTCGGACAAGGCGGTTCTAATGGTGTACTTTTTGTTTTGATCTGACTCTTTTTTAGGAGTTAGGTTTTTTTTATTTCTTAACATTGGACGTGATCGTCTCTTACTAGGTTGCTAGCTACCGCTGCAACCCGGAAATTCAATGATCGAGCCTTTATGTAACCCGGATTAAAAAATTATTATCATATCTTATATGTAACTTTTATTTTATAAGTCTTCGATAGTCTAATGGTAAGTATGCCCACTTGTTACCTGGGAGAAGGGGTTCGATTCCCCGTCGGGGAGAACTTTTGATATGTTGAATTAAAAGCACTATCTTTTCAATTTAAAATTTAAAAAAGAAACTTTTTTATTTACATTCTATCTAAAATAATGAAGATAATATGAATGAACCACAGTGTTCAGTTTCTTTGGAATTGAGTTCGTTTTTTAACTATAAATACAAACAGGAAAAAGCCTACGGCTTTTTCTTCTTTTAAATAGTAAGAGACGAAACTCAAACAATCAAGTAGCTAACTAAGTCCAATGTATAGAATGGTTTGTTATTTCAGTGATCGTCTTTTAATGTAACAACCCGGAAAATATAAATACTGTAATCTTAACTATAGTGAAATTGCGTATGCAAGTTAGTATAGGGAAGAGTTTGATCTTTATTATATATTTTTAGGAGTTAGGGGTTTTTATATTTCTTAACATTGGACGTGATCGTCTCTTACTAGGTTGCTAGCTACCGCTGCAACCCGGACTAAATAAGTCTAATTATTAAGTATAGTTAAGTTGCCTATACATGTTAATATAGGGAAGAGTTCGATCTTTATTATAAAATTACTATTGAGACAAGTAGCTATTATTACTATAGAGTTCATTACCATGAACTGTTTGATTGCTTCAAAATTAAAATATCTTTGAAAAGACTGCAGTATGAAAATACATCAGAAATGCAATTTTTTGACAAAATTGATTCTACTTCAAAAAGTATTTTATTTTTAATTACAAAAGTGACTAGATGTTGCAATTTCCTTTAAAATGAGCTATTATACAGCTCTCTATGATTTTCCAGTGCCCACCTAGCTGAGAAGAAAAATCAAGCGGAAAGAAAAAGATATCCCGTTTGTGGAGAATAACGTGGTAAAAGTCAATTTTCTTGATTTTCAAACCAATATATTTTCTTTTATTCAAGCTAAAGGGCGGTAAGTTTCCTTAATAGGGGTTTCGGACAAGGTGGTTCTAATGGTATACTTTTTGTTTTGATCTGACTCTTTTTTTAGGAGTTAGAGGTTTTATATTTCTTTACATTGGAGGTGATCGTCTCTTACTAGGTTGCTAGCTACCGCTGCAACCCGGAAAATTGCAGTTTACAATTAAATAAAATTATTTTATTTTAATTATCAGGAATTATTCTAGTTTCAGTTAACAAATAAATTTTTTGTTAAATCTTTCCAAAAATTACTGCATTTACATAACAATGGATAATTATATAAAAAAACGTATTGACAAACACCATTTATGATGAACTATATCAGTCCTTTATGTAAATTTTAATTACAAAAGGTTTTTAACCCGATTAATTTCCTTTAAAATGAGCCATTGAACAACTCTCTACGATGTTCCAGTGCAAAGCTATCTGTTGAATTACTAACTTATACTATAATTAAGTGGCGTATAAAATTTAGCATAGGCAAGAAGTCGTTCTTTATTATAAATTCAAGACCAGCCAGTGCCTTCCTGATAATGACAATAAATATTTGTAATTTATGAGCTGCAGACTGAAAATTTCCTTTTTTAAATTTTAGTTGAAATTCATCTGAAATAACTTGTCTCGTAATTTTTGACTACAATTTCTGTTTAACCCAACGTCTTGATCAGTGTCTTTGTAAAAATCAAGTAAGTGTGGACAGTTGTTAAGGACAATGATAAGAAATGCCATCAAGTTGCTAATTAATTACTGACTGAAAAGTTCTAATCCTGCAAGCAAATTTTCTAAATTCAGATGTAGTCTAGCTGAAATAAATTGTCTCTTTTGTCTCTCTGTCTACAGTATATTATTTTTTTTTGGATCTATGCATTTATTTGATCTGACTCTTTTTTTAGGAGTTAGGGGTTTTTATATTTCTTAACATTGGACGTGACCGTCTCTTACTAGGTTGCTAGCTACCGCTGCAACCCGGATTCTCAATTTACGAAGATCAGCCTGCATTTGTGCTATCTTCTTGTATTTCTGAATGTAATTTTTCCCTTTGTCCTTATGTGCTCTACGGTACAACCTCGCAGAGAATTTAATTTTTTCATTATAGCTTTTGTCACCCCAGTATCTACCCATTATTCAGGTAGCAACTTTTTTCTTTTCTTTGTTTCGGTAATCTATATCGTTATCATACAGTTCCTTGCTCTTTTGTTTGGCTTTCTCAATTGTTGCATGTCTATAAACTTCATCATTATAATAACGCTGTTTGTCACTATCAATTTTCGCTTGTCTATAAACTACATCGTTATAATAACGCTGTTTGTCACTATCAAGTTTCACATCTCGGTACGCCTGGTCGGTTGAATACCTTTGCTTTTCTCTTTTCAAGATGCTATTTCTGTTTTTTTGGTATTACTGTTTTTTTAACTTGCGTGTAGCTTGCTTGATTGAAACCATTATGTAAGCGTTAGTTGTATGTTTATGTCACGTATCAAGTATCAAGAACCTAACAAAAAATTAAACTAGATTTTAAATTTTTAGGAATTTTTCTAGTCTAAATTAAAAGATTAAAACTATTGTTCAGACACCATAAATATTTTTGCAGTTTATAACTTTAGCGATTCTGAACTAAAAACGAAAATAAAAAAAATTAATTTCCTCAATTTTTACGTCACGTCACTCATTAAGTCATATATGGTTATTAGTAAAAAATAGGTTTTAGATACTACATCATTTCACTTATTACTTCATATATGGTTATTAGTAGATAATCGGTAAAATATTCGTTCTTTATTATAAACTACATGAGATCCTATTGACTAGTTGGTCTAGATCCATTTTGGTCTAGGTCATGAGATCCATTTGGTCTAGTGGCTAGGATAGTTAACTTTCACTTAAGAGGGCCGGGTTCGATTCCCGGTGTGGGAAAATTTTTAATTCTATAATCTTCAAACATTCGAACCTTTTATAATTTATAATGATGTATAATATAAATACTGTAATCTTCACTATAAAGTTGCCTATGCAAGTTAGTATAGGGAAGAGTTCGATCTTTATTATAAACTTTTCTTGATTTTCAAGCCAATATATTTCCCTTGCTGTTCAAGCCAAGGGACAGAAATTTTACTATGCAGGGGTTTCGGACAAGGCGGTTCTAATGGTGTACTTTTTGTTTTGATCTGACTCTTTTTTTTAAGAACTATGGGTTTTTATATTTCTTAACATTGGACGTGATCGTCTCTTACTAGGTTGCTAGCTACCGCTGCAACCCGTTTGAGACAATCAAAACTTTGATCTTTAGAGTAACGGTTACTATTGAGACAAGTAGCTATTATTACTATAGATTTCATTACCATGAACTGTTTGATTGCTTCAAAATTCAAATATATTTGAAAAGACTGCAGTATAAAAATACATCAAAAATGAAATTTTTTTGACAAAATTGATTCTACTTTAAAAAGTATTTTATTTTAATTACAAAAGTAAGTAGATGTTACAATTTCCTTTAAAATGAGCTATTATACAGCTCTCTATGATTTTCCAGTGCCCAGCTAGTTGAGGAGGAAAATCAAGCGGAAAGAAAGAAATATCCCGTTTGTGGAGAATAACTTGGTTAAAGTCAATTTTCTTGATTTTCAAGCCAATATATTTTCTTTGTTATTCAAGCCAAAGAGTGATAAGTTTCCTTAATAGGGGTTTTGGACAAGGTGGTTCTAATGGTGTAGTTTTTGTTTTGATCTGACTCATTTCTTAGGAGTTAGGGGTTTTTATATTTCTTAACATTGGACGTGATCGTCTCTTAATAGGTTGATAGCTACCCCTGCAACCCGGATAAGATCCTCTTGACTAACACCATTTATGATCAATCCTTATGTCCCACTATACAAGTTTGTATAGGCAAGAGTTCGTTCTTTATTGTAATAAGAGACAAAACTCAAACAATCAAGTAGCTAACTAAGTCCAATGCATGGAATGGTTTGTTATTTCAGTGATCGTCTTTTAATGTAAATCAAAAATACAGTTTTTAGTGGAATAATTGATTCTCTTTTAGAAATAATTTATTTTAGTTACAAAAGGTTCTTAACCCAATTAATTTCCTTTAGGATGAGCCATTGAACAACCCTCTACGATGTTCCAGAGCCAAGCTATCTCTGGAAACAAAGAGAAAGAAAGAAAAAAATATCCGGTTTGGGGAGAATAACGTGGTTAAAGTCAATTTTATTGATTTTAAAGCCAATATATTTCCCTTGCTGTTCAAGGCAAGGGACAGAAAGTTTCCTATACAGGGGTTTCGGACATTCAGTTCTAAAGGTGTACTTTTTGTTTTGATCTAACTCCTTTTTTCGGAACTATGGTTTTTTTTATTTCTTAACATTGGACGTGATCGTCTCTTACTAGGTTACTAGCTACTGCTGCAACCCGGATAGTAAAAAATGTTGTTATGAAAGTAATATGATCTTATAAAAACTACAGGTAACTCAGTAAAGAAGGTACAATTTTCTGCAAAACTAATTACTATTGTAATTAAAAATAAAATACTTTAAAAAGTTTTTTAGTTTTAATTACAAAAGTGACTAGATGTTGCAATTTCCTTTAAAATGAGCTGTTATACAGCTCTCTATGATTTTCCAGTGCCCAGCTAGGTGAGGAGAAAAAAAAGCGGAAAGAAAAAAATATCCTGTTTGTGGAGAATAACGTGGTTAAAGTCAATTTTCTTGATTTTCAAGACAATATATTTTCTTTGTTATTCAATCCAAAGAGCGGTAAGTTTCCTTTATAGGGGTTTTGGACAAGGTGGTTCTAATGGTGTAATTTTTGTTTTGATCTGACTCTTTTTTTAGGAGTTAGGGGTTTTTATATTTCTTAACATTGGACGTGATCGTCTCTTACTAGGTTGCTAGCTACCGCTGCAACCCGTAAATAGTTACTATGTGCCGTGGTTTGTTCTTTACTAGGTTTCAGCTATATCCGATGAAATTTATGCTATAAGAGATCATAAAACAATTAATTAGCTTTCTATATATATCTCATATGGTTTAGTGGCTTAGGGTAGTTGGCTTTCAATTAATTATCTTGGGTTCGAATCCCGGTGTGGGAATTATTTTTAAAC
The DNA here is from genome assembly GCF_049724085.1 of Artemia sp. Qi Xiang Cuo. NCBI lineage: Eukaryota > Metazoa > Arthropoda > Branchiopoda > Anostraca > Artemiidae > Artemia > Artemia sp. Qi Xiang Cuo. The sequence goes on along the minus strand of NC_142796.1, from coordinate 82,420,460 downwards.
AAAATTAGATGAAATTAATAAGCTAATTTGACATGACATAGTAGGTAACTAAGGGCAAGAGTTCGTTCTTTGCTATAACAACCAGGATGACGTCAGTTACAACTTGGAATTCGTTTTATGTTATATCATTACAAACAGGAAAAAGCCTACGGCTTTTTCTTCTTTGAAACAGTAAGAGACGAACCACAAGTAACTGCCCCTGGAACCACAATATATCAGTTACTATGCATGAGCGATCGTTCTTTACTGTAAAAAGTATGCCCACTTGTTACCTGAGAGAAGGGGGTTCGATTCTCCGTCGGGGAGAACTTATAATATGTTGAATTAAAAGCAATATCTTTTCAATTTAAAATTTAAAAAAGAAACTTGTTTATTTACATTCTAGCTAAAATAATGAAGATAATATGAATGAACCACAGTGTTCAGTTTCTTTGGACTTGAGTTCGTTTTTTAACTATAAATACAAACAGGAAAAAGCCTACGGCTTTTTCTTCTTTTAAATAGTAAGAGACAAAACTCAAAAAATCAAGTAGCTAACTAAGTCCAATGTATGGAATGGTTTGTTATTTCAGTGATCGTCTTTTACTGTAAAAATATAAATACTGTAATCTTAACTATTGTGAAGTTGCGTATGCAAGTTAGTATAGGGAAGAGTTTGATCTTTATTATAGTAACCGATTAATTTCCTTTAAAATGAGCTATTGAACAACTCTCTACGATGTTCCAGTGCCAAGCTATCTGTGGAAAAGAAAGAAAAAAAGAGAAAGAAAACAAATATGCCGTTTGTGGAGAATAACGTGGTTAAAGTCAATTTTCTTGATTTTCAAGCCAATATATTTCCCTTGCTGTTTAAGCCAAATGACAGAAAGTTTCCCATACAGGATTTTCGGACAAGGCGGTTCTAATGGTGTACTTTTTGTTTTGATCTGACTCCTTTTTTAGGAGCTAGGGGTTTTTATATTTCTTAACATTGGACATGATCGTCTCTTACTAGGTTGCTAGCTACCGCTGCAACCCGGATATGAAACCTTCAAAGGTATTATCTGGCAATTGTGAAACAGTTTACAGATCTAATGGAAAATATTAGACATCACTGTGAATATTTGGAGGCATAATTGCCCTTTACTTAGTTTCAGCTTTATTCGATGATGAACTATTTTTATAATGAGCTAAAAAATAATTTTTTTTATTATAATTTTTATAATGAAATATTTCGATCCTTTATTTATTAGTATAGGCAAGAGTTCGTTCTTTATTATAACATCCATGGCGCACTCCTGACATAATTTTGAAGTATCTAGTTGTTCCGTTCTCTGTCTTTATGCAACATTCCGTATTTTCATAAAAGGCCATGATCAAACTTATTATTTTCTTGGGGACACCATAACACTCTAGAATTTAACAGAGTGTGTCATGGTCTACGGAATCGAAGGCCTTTTCAAAATCAACGAAGAGCATGTATATTTTGTTGGACCATTCATTTGCTTCTTCTATCAGAGTCCTGAGCGTGAATATGAGATCTGAACAAGATATACCTGTCCGAAAGCCATGTTGCTCTTCTCTCAGATACGGATCGAGTGCTTTTTTCAGGCGTCCGAGTATTGCAAGCGCTACAACCTTACTTGGTACTGATATTAGGTTTATACCTCGCCAGTTATCGCAGTTGAGAGCATCACCTTTCTTAAATATCCTAACAACTATCCCTCTGGTCCAGTCGCCAGGGACCATTTCGAACTGCCCGACTGTTGTAATCAGCGTTATCCACACTGAGAGGAATTGATCATTTCCGAAGTTATGCAGTCTTGCAGTCTTCACCAGGTGATCTTCAATTCTTAAGTTTTTTCACTGCAACAAGTATTTCCGCAGATGTTGGAGGATTTTCGTCAATCTTAAGGGTAAGAAAGAGCATAGAAGGGATGCTTTCTTGGTCAGTTGGTCTCGGTCTATTCAAAACCTTTTCGAAGTGGGAAACCCATCTCTCGGCAATTTTCTCAGTTTCGGTGAGAACATTTCTGCTCTCATCTTTGACTTGGTTGAATCTGCTGGTTAGCTTTCCTAGCATTTCATTTGTGAGCCTGTAAACTGCTTTGGAGTTTCTTTTTTTAGCTGCTTCCTCTGCTAGTCTAGTCTTCTCTTCTGCACATCTCCGCTTGTCAGCTTTTGCCGACTTCTTGATTTCTTTGTCCTTCATTCTATATTGGACATTTGCGAAGACCGAAGGTCTGTCGCCGCCAGCAGAGAAAATTTGCTGTCTCAAGTCATTGCGCTCATCGATTAGTTTCCAAGTTTCTTGTGATATCCATCTTTCCTTCGGTTTCTTCTTTATCCTGAGCACATCCCTAGCAACTTGATCGTATGTTGTCTTCATTTCTTGCCATGCTGTTTCAGGACTGTCTGTGCCGTTTTCTATTTCAAGCAGAGCGAATTAGTTCTTCAGCTCCATACAAAATTTTCTTCAGGTTTCTCAGACATGTAACTTATCCACAATATAAAGCTTCGTAGAGTTTGACTTTGCGTTTTTGGGCACTTTCAGCTTAACGTTCAATTTTGATACCATAAGGATGTGGTCCGACTGGGCATCTGCCCCTCTGAAGCCACGTACATCTAGAAGACTTGTCCGCCATCTCCTTAAGATTAGGATAATTTAGGAACTATTGGTTTTTATATTTCTTAACATTGGACGTGATCGTCTCTTACTAGGTTGCTAGCTACCGCTGCAACTTGGATACCGCTGCAACCCAGATTTGACTTTACTATATCTTATAAGAGTTCAGTTACTATGGACTACAGATCGGTCTTTATTATAAAAACAAGAAAAAGCCTACGGCTTTTTCTTCTTTGAAATAGTAAGAGACGAACCTCAAGTAACTACCCCTGGAACTACCATAGAACAGTTACTATAGATGAGAGACCGTTCTTTACTGTAAACAACCCGGATAATTGACAAACACCATTTATGATGAGCTATATTCGTCCTTTATGTAACTACACCTGGAACCACCATATATCAGTTAGTATGGGAGAGAGATCGTTCTTTACTGTAATCTCTACAATGTTCCAGTGCCATGCTATCTGTTGAATTACTAACCTATACTATAATTAAGTGGCGTATAAAATTTAGTATAGGTAAGAGGTCGTTCTTTATTATAAAACTGAAAAACTAACTCAGTCCAATATATGCAATGGTGTGCTTTTCTAATGATGGTCCTTTAATATAAACTATGGACTAAAGTTCGTTCTTTAATGTAAAAATTCGATGATCAAGCCTTTATGTAACCCAGATTAAAAAATTATTATCATATCTTATATGTAAATTTTATTTTAGAAGTCTTCGATAGTCTAATGGTAAGTATGCCCACTTGTTACCTGGGAGAAGGGGTTCGATTCCCCGTCGGGGAGAACTTTTAATATGTTGAATTAAAAGCACTATCTTTTCAATTTAAAATTTAAAAAAGCAACTTGTTTATTTACATTCTAGCTAAAATAATGAAGATAATATGAATGAACCACAGTGTTCAGTTTCTTTGGACTTGAGTTCGTTTTTTAACTATAAATACAAACAGGAAAAAGCCTACGGCTTTTTGTTCTTTTAAATAGTAAGAGACGAAACTCAAACAATCAAGTAGCTAACTAAGTCCAATGTAAGGAATGGTTTGTTATTTCAGTGATCGTCTTTTAATGTAACTTTCTTACACGTATCTCATATGGTCTAGTGGCTTAGGATAGTTGACTTTCAACCAATAAGCTTGGTTTTGAATCCCGGTGTGGGAATTATTTTTAAAACAAAATCAGGTGAAATTAAGTAGCTAATTTGACAAGACATAGGTAACTAAGGGCAAGAGTTCGTTCTTTATTATAAATTTCAAGCCAATATATTTCCCTTGCTGTTCAAGCCAAAGGGCGGTAAGTTTTCTTTCAAGGGGTTTTGGACAAGGCGGTTCTAATGGTGTACTTTTGAATTTGATGTGACTCCTTTTTTAGGAACTATGGGTTTTTACATTTCTTAACATTGGACGTGATCGTCTCTTACTAGGTTGCTAGCTACCGCTGCAACCTGGATCATTCTTTACTATATGATTACAAACAGGAAAAAGCCTACGGCTTTTTCTTCTTTGGAATAGTAAGATACGACCTGGCTACAAACTATGATTATGGCATCAATGATTAATCTTTAACATGAAATGTTCTTTACTATAATGATTTGTTCTTTACTTGGTTTCGGACACCTCTGCAGCCATGATACTGATGGAAATTGCATAATCCCTATTTATGTTTCAGTTAACATGGGCTAAGTGTCGTTCTTTATTGTAATGTAATTTCGAATACTTTTCGTGATCCCGATAAAACATGCGTAAAATGTTTCTCAATTTACAAAGATCAGCCTGCATTTTTGCCATCTTCTTGTATTTCTGAATGTAATTTTTCCCTTTGTCCTTATGCGTTCTTCGGTACAACCTCGCAGAGAATTTAATTTTTTCATTATAGCTTTTGTCACCCCAGTATCTACCCATTATTCTGGTAGCAACTTTTTTCTTATGTTTGTTTCGGTAATCTATATCGTTATCATACCGTTCCTTGCTCTTTTGTTTCGCTGTCTCAATTTTCCCTTCTCGATACCCCTGATCCGTAAGATACCTCTGTTTTGCTCTGTCATATTTCATTTTCTTAAATCCTGGATCACAAGACATCTTAGTAGCAATCCTTACGCGTGCTCGAGCTTTATTGCGTTTGGTGGCATTTTTATCTCTTTTAAATAAACTTTTCTTATATTTCAGGATGTTAGCTTTATTTTTTGTGTAGTAAAGTTTTCTATTAGTAGAAATTTGGATTGTTCTATTTTGATATTGTTTTTGGTTATTCTTTCTTTTTTTCCACTCGCGTGAGACCATATTTTTTCAAGATTTAAAATTATTAAGCACACAAAATCCCGTGTCGAGTATCTAAAACCTAGCATAAAACAAAACTAATTTTAAAATTTTCAGGTATTTATCTTGTTTGAATTACAAAATTAGTATTATTGGTTAGACACCATAAATATTTTTGCAGTTTAAATAATAAGTTTAGTGATTCTGGACTGAAAACTAAAATAATTGCAATTATGAGACAATAATATGGAGATATGTACTTTACGGGTTACAGGATACAATAATAAATTTGAACTGAGATGAAAAAAAAATTTCTTCCAGGAGACAAAAAGCAAAACTAATTTTAGAATTTTCATGTATTTTTGTTGTTTAAATTAAAAAATTACTATTACTTATTAGTCATCATAAATATTTTTGAATTTTAAATAATAATTTTATATATTAAGAAAAAAAAGAAAATTTTGGTTCCAGGAGTTTCTGTTACTATTTAGACAATTAGCTATTATTACTATAGAGTTCATTACATGGACTGTTTTATTGCTTCAAAATTCAAATATCTTTGAAAAGACTGCAGTATGAAAATACATCAAAAATGCAATTTTTTTGACAAAATTGATTCTACTTTAAAAAGTATTTTATTTTTAAATACAAAAGTGACTAGATGTTGCAATTTCCTTTAAAATGAGCTATTATACAGCTCTCTATGATTTTCCAGTGCCCAGCTAGCTGAGCAGAAAGAAAAAGCGGAAAGAAAAAAATATCCCGTTTGTGGAGAATAACGTGGTAAAAGTCAATTTTCTTGATTTTCAAGCCAATATATTTTCTTTGTTATTCAAGCCAAAGGGCGGTAAGTTTCCTTTATAGAGGATTCGGACAAGGCGGTTCTAATGGTGTACTTTTTGTTTTGATCTGACTCTTTTTTTAGGAGTTGGGGGGTTTTATATTTCTTAACATTGGAGGTGATCGTCTCTTACTAGGTTGCTAGCTACCGCTGCAACCCGGAAAAAATTTTTTAACTCTATTATCTTCGAACATTTGAACCTTTTATAATTTATAATGATGTATAATATAAATACTGTAATCTTAACTATAGTGAAGTTGCCTATGCAAGTTAGTATAGGGAAGAGTTCGATCTTTATTATAAAATTCGACGATTTTGTTTTGGCCTTATTATAATTGGTGTGGTGAAATAATAATATGCATATGGTTCTTAAATCATACTTCATGGTCCCATTTGGTCTAGTGGCTAGGATAGTTAACTTTCACTTGGTAGGACCGGGTTCAATTCCCGGTGTGGGAAAATTTTTAACTCTATAATCTTCGAACATTTGAACCTTTTATAATTTATAATGATGTATAATATAAATACTGTAATCTTAACTATAGTGAAGTTGCCTATGCAAGTTAGTATAGGGAAGAGTTCGATCTTTATTATATTTTTAGGAACTATGAGTTTTTATATTTCTTAACATTGGACGTGATCGTCTCTTACTAGGTTGCTAGCTACCGCTGCAACCCGGATTATAAAACTCAATTGAAATACGATTCCTGTTCAACTTATATCTATTTTTGTAATACATTTATTGAAATATTCTGTGTATTTAATGTTTCGGATACCATGGGCTAATGTTTGTTCTTTGCTATAATTATATGTCTTAACATTGGACGTTATCGTCTCTTACTAGGTTGCTAACTACCGTTGCAACTCGGATGATAATGTCAGTTGAAACTGGGGCTCATTCTATGCTATATGATTACAAACAGGAAAAAGCCTTTGGCTTTTTCTCCTTTGAAGTAGTAAGAGACGAACCTCAAACAATCAAGTAGGTAACTAAGTCCAATGTATGCGATGGTTTTTTATTATTCTAATGATCGTCTTTTAATGTAATTACTTTAGATTTGTAAGCCAATTAATTTCCTTTTAAATGAGCTATTGAACAACTCTTTACGATGTTCCAGTGCCAAGCTATCTCTGGAAAACAAGAAAAAAATATCCCGTTTAGGCAGAATGTTGTAGTAGCTGCCACTTTTTGTATTTTCAAGCCAATATATTTCCCTTGCTGTTCAAGCCAAGAGACAGAAAGTTTACTATACAGGGGTTTCGGACAAGGCGGTTCTAATGGTGTAATTTTTGTTTTGATCTGACTCCTTTGTTAGGAACTTTGGGTTTTTATATTTCTTAACATTGGTCGTGATCGTTTCTTACTAGGTTGCTAGCTACCGCTGCAACCCGGATTTTCAGTCTGTCCTCATTAGTCAGAATGTGTTGATTTACTTATTTTTTTTAGCCCTCACCGTTTTCCTCATTTTTAGAATTGATTGCCAGAATGAGAAATGGTGTCTTCTTTTCTCTCATTTGAAGCCTTTTTCACTGGAAAATCAACTGAAACAATAAAAGTAGTAATTACAAATAATTTTGGCATTTAATAATAATAATATTGTATCGAATTGTTTAAATATTAAGATTAAATAAACCTTATTTAAGCATTTGTAGGAAAGTATCTAGCTACTTTTCATAGAGTGAAATGGTTACTAAGACATCCTAAATATTTTTGCAGTTTAAAAAGTTTTGCAGTTTCGTCTCATACATTTTGCTTTGCCATAACTTAAATATTGTAATCTTAACTCTAGTTAAGTTGTCCCTGCAAGTTAGTATAGACAAGACTTCGTTCTTTATTATAAATTATTCTATTTTTAATATTTTTAACCCCATTAATTTCCTTTAAAATGAGCCATTAAACAACTCTCTACGATGTTGCAGTGCCAAGCTATCTATAAATTTACAAACCTATACTTTAATTAAGTGGCGTATAAATTTAGCATAGGCAAGAGATCGTTCTTTATTATATTTTAGTTACTATAGATTTTTAACCCAATTAATTTCCTTTAAAATGAGCTATTGAACAATCCTCTACGATGTTCCAGTGCCAAGCTATCTCTGGATACAAAAGAAAAAAAAAAAGAAAAAAATAAAAAAATAACCAGTTTAGGCAGAATGTTGTAGTAGCTGCCACTTTTCTTGATTTTCAAGCCAATATATTTCCCTTGCTGTTCAAGCCAAGGGACAGAAATTTTACTATGCAGGGGTTTCGGACAAGGCGGTTCTAATGGTGTACTTTTTGTTTTGATCTGACTCTTTTTTTAAGAACTATGGGTTTTTATATTTCTTAACATTGGACGTGATCGTCTCTTACTAGGTTGCTAGCTACCGCTGCAACCCGGATTAGTTTGAATGAAAAGATTAAAATTATTGCTCAGATATCATAAATATTTTTGCCGTTTACATAATAACTTTAGCGATTCTAAACTGAAAAATAAAATATATATTAAAAAATGTAATTTTTTGGTCTGAAAATACATAGTCAATCCCACATCGGGTAGTTAGAACCTAACCAAAAATAAAACTAATTTTAACATTTTAAGATATTTTTCCAGCTTGTATTGAAATATTCAAACTATTGCTCGGATACCATGGATATTTTTGCAGTTTACACAAGCTGCAAAGAACGCACAGGCTGATCTTTGTAAACTGAGAACACTTTTACGAATGTTTTAACGGGATTACGAAAAATATTCAAAATTAAAGATTAAAATTATCTCTGAAAGAATTGATTTTGTTGAAAAGTCAACTAGAGATGCTTTCGCAAAACTTCATAGTAATATCCAAAAGAAATGTTGCATGTTTAGTGAAAAGCTTCCAAGGGATGGACCGGCAACTGTGGAACAGTTTGCAGATGTAATGGGAAATCTTATACATCACTGTGAATATATGGAGGCATAATTGTCCTTTACTTAGTTTCAGCTTAAATTCGATGATCGAGCCTTTATGTACTACATCCAACGACTAAGACGTCATTGATCAATATGTATATACAAAATTAAGTTTTTCGTGAAAAATAATTAATAAAAAAAATTAAGTGCAAAAGGCGCTAGATCTAGAGATTTCCTTTAAAATGAGCTATTGAACAACTCTCTACGATGTTCCAGTGCCAAGCTATCTCTGGAAACAAAAGAAAGAAAAAAATATCCCGTTTGTGCAGAATAACGTGGTTAAAGTCAATTTTCTTGATTTTCAAGCCAATATATTTTCTTTGTTATTCAAGCCAAAGAGTGGTAAGTTTCCTTTATAGGGGTTTCGGACAAGGCGGTTCTAATGGTGTACTTTTTGTTTTGATCTGACTCTGTTTTTAGGATTTGGGGGGTTTTATATTTCTTAACATTGGAGGTGATCGTCTCTTACTAGGTTGCTAGCTACCGCTGCAACCCGGATTATAATAACGCTGTTTGTCACTATCAATTTTCGCATGTCTATAAACTTCATCATTATAATAACGCTGTTTGTCACTATCAATTTTCGCATGTCTATAAATTTCATCATTATAATAACGCTGTTTGTCACTATCAATTTTCGCATCTCGATACGCCTTGTCAGTTCAATACCTTTGCTTTTTTTTCCAAGATGCTATTTCTGTTTTTTGTATAGTACTGTTTTTTTTAAATTATGTATAACTCGCTTAGAAGGCATCTTATTACAAAACAAGAAATAATATTCTTATATAATTAACACTTTTTTTTTTTTTACAAATTGAGGCGGTTATTTACTAACGTAGAATACAAAAAGAGGAAAAAAGATACAAAAATCTTATTTTCTGTCTCTGTCCGATCTCCACAATTGGATTCAGTATGCCTCACACCAAAAAAAAAGAGAAAAAAATATAATCACTTCTATTCGAAAAAAAACACAGTATATAATTAAACACAATATCTTAGAGAGGGGTCAAAGACACCCACACTCCTTTAAAGACACTAAATTCTCACTTATTACGTTCGCGATCATGCTCTCCAGTGGTACCCCCGGCAGTGGCGCCACTTGGCCCCGCCTTTCCCATGGCGGTGGCGCTGGCAGCAGCTGCTTTTTGTTTAATCATTGCCCAATCAAAAGTATAATCATATTGATGGTTGAGTTTTCTGAATAGAATCCTGAAGAGTTGACGAAGATACATATAATCAGGAGCTTCTTCAAAACGGAGGCCTCTACAGTAGTTCAGATACATGGCAAATTCGGCGGGAAAGCCCTTGCAGAGTACTTCAACTGGAGTGAACATTTTTCTTTCACTGATTTTTTCATACTTCTGTTTCTTAGTTGCAGCCTTCAAGCCTTGCCAGGGTAGGCTGCCTCTATTGAAGTACATCAGAACATACCCCAGTGATTCCAAATCATCACGACGACTTTGTTCAATTCCCAGGTGGGCGTTGATTGAAGCATACCGCGCAGTGCCAGTGAAGTTCTTATCTTCCCTGTATGGTATGTGTAACCGAGTGCGCGAATCTCGAAACTTTTTTGCCAAGCCAAAATCAATAAGGAAGAGCTTGTTACAAAGATGTCCGATTCCCATGAGATAGTTGTCTGGTTTAATGTCTCTGTGGATGAATGATTTTGAATGAACATATTCTATTCTTCCTAGCATTTGGTCCGCCAGCATAAGAACTGTTTTAATTGTGAATCTTCTAGAACAAAAGTTGAAGAGGTCCTCCAATGATGGACCTAATAAATCCATCACCAATACATTATAGTCTCCTTTTTGGCCATAATACCTGCAATGTGGGAATCCAAGTCCGCCTTGTAATATTTTGTATAGTTTAGACTCATATAGGAGTTGAGGATGTCTTGCTTTCAAAGATTCTAATTTCACGGCCACTTCCTCTCCTGTGATTATATTGATTGCCAAATAAATATCACCAAATGAACCACTGCCAATTTTCCGAACAAGCCTATATTTAGATTCTATTTGAACTTCTACGTCTGTAACTACGTCTGGATTGTAATTCTCCTCACGTTCTGACATATTATTATTCTTTCTTTTTTTCCACTCGTGTGAGACCATATTTTTTCAATGTTTAAAATTATTAAGTCCACAATACCCCGTGTCGAGTAGCTAAAACCTAGCAAAAAACAAAATTAATTTTAAAATTTTCAGGTATTTCTCTTGTTTGAATTAACAAATTAGTATTATTGGTTAGACACCATAAATATTTTTGCATTTTACATAATAAGTTTAGCGATTCTGGACTGAAAACCAAAATAATTGGAATTATAAGACAATAATATGGAGATACGTACTTTACGGGTTACAAACCAAAAAAAGTTTGGTTCCAGGATACAATAATAACTTTGAACTGAGATGAAAAAAATTTTGGTTCCAGGAGACAAAAAGCAAAACTAATTTAAAAATTTTCATGCATTTTTGTAGTTTAAATTAAGAAATTACTATTACTGGTTAGACATCATAAATATTTTTGCAGTTTACATAATAACTTTAGCGATTAAGCCAAAAAAAAAAATTTTGGTTACAGGAGACAAAAAACAATACTAATTCAAAAATTGTCAGGTATTGCTCTAGTTTGAATTAAAAAATTAGTATTATTCGTTTGACATAATAAATATTTTTGCAGTTTACATAATAACTTTAGAGATTCTGAACTCAAAACTAAAATAAAAAAAATTTGAATATTTCTCATTGAAAATATAGGACAACAATATAAAGATACGTAATTTACGGGTTAAGCCAAAAAATTTTGAACTAAGATGATATAAAATTAATGGCGTATAAAATGGTGTAGCGAGTGAATTGAAGCAAAAGGAAAACCAAACTAATTTTTAAATTTTCAGGTTTTTTTCTGGTTTGAATTAAAAAATGGAAATTATTGGTCAGACACCGTGAATATTTTTGCACTTTGCAGCTAAATAAAATTATTTTTTTTTAATTTTCAGGAATTATTCTAGTTTCAATTGACAAGATCTCTTTTAATTAGGTTCCTAGCTACCGCTGCAAACCGGAACTATTAAAAAAAAAATTTTATCTTTAATTACAGAAGGAACTAGATGTAGCAAGTTTTACTATTGAGACGAGTCTCTCTTACTATACAACATACATTTCGTTATCAGGAACTGTTTGCTTTGATATATCTATTGGTACCAAAATTTCGTTCTTTAGAGTTTCGGTTACTATTGAGACAAGTAGCTATTATTACTATACAGTTCATTACCATGAACTGTTTGATTGCTTCAAAGTTCAAATATCTTTGAAAAGACTGCAGTATGAAAACACATCAAAAATGCAATTTTTGTTACAAAATTGATTCTACTTAAAAAGTATTTTATTTTTAATTACAAAAGTGATTAGATGTAGAAATTTCCTTTCAAATTAGCTGTTATACAGCTCTCTATGATTTTCCAGTGTCCAGCTAGCCGAGGAGAAAAAAACCAGAGAGAAAAAAATATACCGTTTGCGGAGAATATCGTGGTTAAAGTTAATTTGCTTGATTTTCAAGCCAATATATTTTCTTTGTTATTAGAGCCAAAAGGTGGTAAGTATCCTTTATAGGGGTTTCAGACAAGGCGGTTCTAATGGTGTACTTTTTGTTTTGATCTGACTCTTTTTTTAGGAGTTAGGGGTTTTTATATTTCTTAACATTGGACGTGATCGTCTCTTACTAGGTTGATAGCTACCGCTGCAACCCAGATTTTTTTTATAATTTATAATGAACCACATCGATCCTTTATGTAATTAAACAACTCTCTACGATTTTCCATTGCCAAGCTATCTGTGGAATAACTAAACTATACTATAATTAAGTGGCGTATAAAATTTAGTATAGGCAAAAGGTCGTTCTTTATTATAATATTTATTATACAGTTTATTAAACCATAGGTATCTTATCATTCTTTACTATATGATTACAAACAGGAAAAAGCCTACGGCTTGTTCTTCTTTGAAATAGTAAAAGACGACCTGGCTAAAAACTATGATTATGGCATCAATTATCAATCTTTAACATGAAATGTTCTTTACTGTAATGGTTTGTTCTTTACTAGGTTTCTGACAACTCTGCAGCCATGATACTGATGGAAATTACATAATCCCTATTTATGTTTCAGTTAACATGGGCGAGGTGTCGTTCTTTATTGTAAAATTATGACGTCACGGCGTAATGATTTTAGTTCATGACGTCATTTCATGACGTCTTCAGAAACCACAACATAATGTCGGGTTTTTCTATTCACGTCATAGCTCTAATATAAAACTATGACGACATTCATTATTTATCTAGTAGGGTTTCAGACAAAGTAGTTCTAATGATGTACTTTTATTTTGATCTGGCTCTATTTTTAGGAGTTTTGGGTTTTTATATTTCTTAGCATTGGACTGATCGTCTCTTACTAGGTTGCTAGCTACTTCTGCAACCCAAATTCACATATATAGTTATGAGAGGTAGATTGGCCGAGTGGTCCAAGGTGCTGGTGTTAGCCACCAGTCTCTTCGGAGGCGTCGGTTCAAATCTTACCGCTGGTATACGATTATGATTTATGTACAAAAATCAAATATCTTTGAAAAGACTGCAGCATGAAAAGACATCAAAAATGCAGTTTTTAATTGAAAAATTTATTCTCTCTTGGAAATAATTTCTTTTATTTACAAAAGATTTTTAACCCAATTAATTTCCTTTAAAATGAGCCATTGAACAATTTCCTACGATGTTCCAGTGCCAAGCTATCTGTGGAAAAGAAGAAAAAAAAATATGCCGCTTAGGCAGAGTGTTTTAGTAGCCGCCACTTTTCTTGATTTTCAAGCCAATATATTTCCCTTGCTGTTCAAGCCAAGGGACAGAAAGTTTCTTATACAGGGGTTTCGGACAAGGCAGTTCTAGTGGTGTACTTTTTGTTTTAACCTGACTCTTTTTTTAGGAGTTAGGGGTTTTTATATTTCTTAACATTGGACGTGATCGTCTCTTGCTAGGTTGCTAGCTACCGCTGCAACCCGGATTAGGAGTTATAGGTTTTTATATTTCTTACCATTGAACGTGATCGTCTCTTACTAGGTTGCTACCTACCGCTGCAACCCGGATGAATTGTGTTGCGTCATCATGTATAAAATGTCGTTCTTTAATATAAATTTTAGGATTAACTATGTCGATCCTTTAGGTAAATTTATTTAACAACAGGGATTTCCAGGAAATTATTTTCTTTCTTACTTATAAGTTTTCAATCAACTCAAAGCACTACGTCACTCATTTTAAAGGTAGAACTCTTTCTAATTGATTACAAACAGGAAAAAGCCTAAGGCTTTTTCTTCTTTGAAATAGTATGAGACTAGCCTCAAACAATCAAGTAGCTAACTAAATAAAATGTATGTAATGGGTTTTTATTCCAATGATCGTCTTTTAATTAAAAATTTGAATAAATTGACCTTAAATATAACTTTACTAGCCTATACTATAGTTCAGTGGCCTATAAAATATAAAAAACTGATAACAAACAGGAAAAAGCCTACGGCTTTTTCTTCTTTGAAATAGTAAGAGACGAACCTTAAACAATCAAGTAGCTAACTAATTCCAATGTATACAATTTTCTTTACTCCAATAATCGTCTTTTAATGTAATATTTTTCTAGCTTGAATTTAAATATTTAAACTATTGCTCGGATACCATGGATATTTTAGCAGTTTACACAAGCTGCAAAGAACGAAGAGGCTGATCTTTGTAAATTGAGAAAAATTTTACGAATGTTTTACCGAGATTACGAAAAATATTCAAAATTGAAGATTAAAATTATCTCTGAAAGAATGGATTTTGTTGAAAAGTCAGCTAGAGATGCTTTCGCAAAACTTCATAGTAATATCCAAAAGAAATCTTGCATGTTTAGTCAAAAGCATCCAAGGTATGGACCGGCAACTGTGGAACAGTTTAGAGATGTAATGGGAAATCTTATACATCACTGTGAATATATGGAGGCATAATTGTCCTTTACTTAGTTTCAGCTTAAATTCGATGATTGAGCCTTTAAGTAAGAATTACATCCAACGACTATGACGTCATTGATCAATTTTGTATATAAAAAATTAAGTTTTTCGTAAAAAATAATTAATTTAAACAAAAATTAAGTACAAATAGAACTAGATCTAGAGATTTACTTTAAAATGAGCCGTTGAACAACTCTCTACGATGTTCCAGTGCCAAGCTATCTGTGGAAAAGAAGAAGAAGAAAGAAAAAAAATATCCCGTTTGTGGAGAATAACGTGGTTAAAGTCAATTTTCTTGATTTTCAAGCCAATATATTTTCTTTGTTATTCAAGCCAAAGGGTGGTAAGTTTCCTTTATAGGGTTTTCAGACAAGGCGGTTCTAATGGTTTACTATTTGTTTTGATCTGACTTTTTTTTAGGAGTTAGGGGTTTTTATATTTCTTAACATTGGACGTGATCGTCTCTTACTAGGTTGCTAGCTACCGCTGCAACCCGGATAACACGAAATGATTGACAATACTGATGGTTAGAGTTCGGTCTTTAAGTTAGCATATACTGTTAAAATTCTTTCTTATATGAACGTTTCTTGTTGCAGTGGTTAGCACTTAAGACTTTGAATCCTGCGATTCGAGTTCAAATCCCCTTGGACTGTTCTTATGAAATGCAGCTTACCAATGCTACCATTTAGGTTTCTGCCATAATTCTTTCTTTTCAAAATTAAATTAATTACTATCGCCTAGAGTTATTTCTTTACAATATCTTAACAATTTGTTTTATAATGATAATTAATTTGGTTAATTACAAAAGGTTTCTGTATACAGCAGTTTACTTTAAAATGAGTCATTACACAGTTCTTTATTATGACCACGAACTGTTTGATTTAATACTTAAGTTACTATGGGTTCAGTTCGTTCCTTATTGTATGATTTTCAAGCCAATATATTTTCTTTGTTATTCAAGCCAAAGGAAGGTAAGTTTGTTGTATAGAAGTTTGGGACAAGGCGGTTCTAATCGTGCACTTCTTGTTTTGATCTGAATCTTTTTTCAGGAGTTAGGGGTCACTTTTGTTTTTGTTATGGGGCGTGATCGTCTCTTACTAGGTTGCTAGCTACCGCTGCAACCCGGATATACAGGGGTTTCGGACAAGGCGGTTCTAATGGTGTACTTTTTGTTTTGATCTAACTTTTTTTTAGGAGTTATGGGTTTTTATATTTCTTAACATTGGACGTGATCGTCTCTTACTAGGTTGCTAGCTACCGCTGCAACCCAGATTATAATGAACCAAGTCGATCCTTTATGTAATGAACAACTCTCTACGATGTTCCAGTGCCAAGCTATCTGTGGAAAAGAAGAAAAAAAGAAAAAAAAATATGCCGTTTGTGGAAAATAACGTGGTTAAAGTCAATTTTCTTGATTTTCAAGCCAGTATATTTCCCCTGCTGTTCATGCCAAATGACAAAATGTTTCCTATACAGGGGTTTCAGACAAGGCGGTTCTAATGGTGTACTTTTTGTTTTGATCTAACTCCTTGGTTAGGAACTATAGGTTTTTATATTTCTTAACATTGGACGTGATCGTCTCTTACTAGGTGGCTAGCTACAGCTGCAACCCGGATCATGGCGCAATAATATTATTTCATGACGTCTTCAGAAACCACAACTTAATATCGTGTTTTTATATTCACGTCATAGTTCTAATATAAAACTATGACGACATTCATTATTTATCTAGTAAGGTTTCAGACAAGGTAGTTCTAATGATATACTTTTGTTTTGATCTTACTCTATTTTTAGGAGTTTTGGGTTTTTATATTTCTTAGCATTGGACTGATCGTCTCTTGCTAGGTTGCTAGCTACTGCTGCAATCCAGATTCACATATATATTGTTTATGAGAGGCAGCCTGGCCGAATGGTCCAAAGCACTGGTGTTAGCCACCAGTCTCTTCGGAGGCGTGGGTTCAAATCTTACCGCTGGTATACGATTATGTTTGAAAGACTGCAGTGTGAAAAGACATCAAAAATGCCGTTTTTGGTGGAAAAATGTATTCTCTTTTAGAAATAATTTATTTTAGTTACTATAGGTTTTTAACCCAATTAATTTCCTTTAAAATGAGCCATTGAACAACTCTCTACGATGTCCCAGTGCCAAGCTATCTGTGGAAAAGAAAAAAAAAAAAAATATGCCGTTCAGGCAGAACGTTGTAATGGCCTTCACTTTTCTGGATTTTCAAGCCAATACATTTCCCTTGCTGTTCAAGCCAAGGGACTGAAAGTTTCCTATACAGGGTTTTCGGACAAGGCGGTTCTAATGGTGCACTTTTGAATTTGATCTGACTCCTTTTTAGGAACTATGGGTTTTTACATTTCTTAGCATTGGACGTGATCGTCTCTTACTAGGTTGCTAGCTAACGCTGCAACCCGGATATATAATGATTCCTTTTATTACTTTAAGTACTATGGACTACAGTTCGTTCTTTAGTGTAATAATCTACCAAGCGTAAAACTACCACAAGTCAGCCTAGATAAATAAATGAAAACGAACAGAAATTACAATAAATAACCGAGTCAAACTCAAAACGAGCAGAAATTAACATGAGTAGGGCCAAAAGTACCTATGCCTTCCCAAGGTCAGAACATGATTTGCACTTTACCGAAAAAATACAAATGAATGTGCATATATATATATATATATGTATATATATATATATATATATATATATATATATATATATATATATATATATATATATATATATATATATATATATATATATATATGCTGATATTTATTAATTAAAATGTTAATAATATTTGATTTATTAAAGTTATAAAATTGAAAATATTAAATAAAAAATCAGTAAAGTGCAAATTATGTTCTGATTACCAATCCAATGAGTTCCCTCCAAAGTATATACGATCACCCTTTCTAGAAAAACCTTATATGCCTCCAGAACATAACTTGCAACCCATGCCCTGAGAGCTGTAGGGGGGGGGGGGGGGGTTTCCTCTCAGACATAATTTACGAACCCTTCAACTACAATGAACAAAATATTTTTCTCTAAGTTTTGATTGGGGCTGTTAAGGGAAATGATAAGCGTTGAGTGGGGGGGGAGGCTGGTTGCTCTCAAATCACTTTGACTATTAAAAAAAGGCACTATAATTTCAAATCAAATGAGCCCCTTCTGAAATTTGTACGACTGCCCATTTCATAAAAACTTTATAGGGCCTCATAGTATATAACTCACACCCGTATCCCCAGGGCGCTGGGGTGTTTTGTCAATCCTAGAGGCATTATTACATGTTCTGTGGTCATTTCTATACCAAATTACTATCTGACAATTTCTATATGATGCGCTTGGTGAAAAGAGGGGTTGTCGGGGGGGGGGAGGCTAAATGCCCTCCATCATGTTTGACTCTTAAAAGGGTACTAGAACTTCCAATTTTCAACCAAATGAGCATCCTCTAAGGTTTATTCAACCATCCCTTCCGTTAAACCCCTAAATACCTCTGGGGTATAACTTACAACCCTATGGCTATTTTAAATTTTGACTGGATGTGCTTGGGGAAGGGGTGGGCGTGGGAGGCGGGTTAGTTGCTCTCCAATCACATTCGACTATTAAAAAGGCACTAATCGTTTCAATTTCTAATCGAATGAGCCCTTTTAGAAGTTTCTAGGGACAGCTCCTTCGCTACGAAGTGCCCTGATCTAAGACCAAAAAAGATAATAAATAAAGAATACATTGTGCCACCATCGATTTTTACTCAGGCAGCGCTATTGCTATGCCTATGACTTTCTTATCCTGTTAATCATGAAAGGAGGTTTTTCTTTGACTGTATTGACTCGAGTTTAAATGTATTTATTGTTATTATTATTACCGTTAAATAAGATAAACAGAAAAATCGGCTTTGACCCTAGTTGATACAGATAGTCAAAAAATGAATAAATGGTAATATATCATCCACGATTTTAAAACACTCAATAGCATAGATAGTTGGATATGACCTGGCAGGTTAATGCTCCACTTCCCCCTCCTCCCCCCTGCTACAACTTGTGTCTATAAAATCATGCAATTTTAATCCTAGTTAGTTTTTATGAGTTCTTGAGAAGGGCAAACAGTCATCCCTTTGATAAAATTAGGTTTTCTTTTGGGAGTCATGTTAAGTATTTGGAGCAAATCAAGTTTTCAAAGATGGCATTTATTCGATATTGGAAACTAAAGACTTCGTTCCGGACTTCAGGTATTATTTTAATGCAGCTGTCGTAGTTATTATTATTTTGGTCAGGATTCTGAGTTTGATTCGGATTTTCCGAGTTTTCTGAAAGCTTTAGAATTTTCAAGAACTACTGAGAAAAAAAAGTGGCCCACCTAGCCATCTCTAAAATCGTAATTTAGTTTGTTATTCAAAATTTTACGTGTATTCACCTGAAGGGACCTTACGAGGCAATTAACTTGGAATTTTTTGGGCAGTCCTCTGAGGCATATTTTATACTAATGAAAAATATTGTCTGAGTACAACACCTGACATACAATCCTTAACGTCATAAATTTCCAAATGAATTGGTTTGCCTTTTTTTAGGACGTCACTTGCTCTCTGAAGAGTTTCATAAACGTATTCGAAACTTGAATTCGTGTTTTGCTCTAGCTTCATTCAACTTAAGCGATGATCGAACCATAAATAGTCGGAATATATTTAGCTTAAAAGTAGCTGGACAAATTTATCACAAAATAAATTTAGCGGTACATCCGTCACAAACTACTGAAAGTGAAATTGAGCCACCTTCATATGACCAAATGTACTTTTTAGACCCCAATGAAGCTGTTGAGGAACGCCTCGCACGTCCTTTAAATTATGGGATCTCTCATAATCTAATGGGAGAGAGATCGTTCTTTACTGTAATTTAGAAATAATTTATTTTAATTACTAAAGATTTTTAACCCAATTAATTTCCTTTAAAATGAGCTATTGAACAACGCTCTACGATGTTCCAGTGCCAAGCTATCTGTGGAAAAGAAAAAAAAAAGAAAAGAGAAAAAAATATCCCGTTTGGGGAGAAAAACGTGGTTAAAGTCAATTTTCTTGATTTTCAAGCCAATATGTTTCCCTTGCTGTTCAAGCCAAGGGACAGAAAGTTTCCTATACAGGGGTTTCGGACAAGGCGGATCTAATGGTGTACTTTTTGTTTTGATCTGACTCCTTTGTTAGGAACTATGGGTTTTTATATTTCTTAACATTGGACGTGATCGTCTCTTACTAGGTTGCTAGCTATCGCTGCAACCCGGAAAAAAAACACATTGTGCCCAAATCGTTCTTTAATCAGGCAGTGCTAGCGCGCTGCCTATGATAATAAACTGATTACACACAGGAAAAAGCCTACGGCTTTTTCTTCTTTTAAATAGTAAGAGACGAGTCTCAAATAATCAAGTAGCTAGCTAATTCCAAAGGTATGCAATTTTTGTTATTCCAATGATCGTTTTTTATTGTAACTAGGTTTCAGCCATCTCTACAGCCATGATACTATTGGAAATTACATAATCCCTATTTATGTTTTAGTTAACATGGGCAAGGTGTCGTTCTTTATTGTATTTGTTTTGATCTGACTCTATTTTTAGGAGTTTTGTTATATTTATTAGCATTGGACTGATCATCTCTTACTAGGTTGCTAGCTACTGCTGCAACCCAAATTCACATATATATTTATTTATGAGAGGCAGCCTGGCCGAGTGGTCCAAAGCACTGGTGTTAGCCACCAGTCTCTTCGGAGGCCTAGGTTCAAATCTTACCGCTGGTATACGATTATGTTTGAAAGACTGCAGTGTGAAAAGACATCGAAAATGCAGTTTTTGGTGGAAAAATTTATTCTCTTTTAGAAATAATTTATTTTAGTTACAAAAGGTTTTTAACCCAATTAATTTACTTTAAAATGAGCTATTGAACAACTCTCTACGATGTTCCAGTGCCAAGCTATTCGTGGAAAAGAAAAAAAAAGAAAAAAGAAAAAAATATCCCGTTTGGGGAGAATAACGTGGTTACAGTCAATTTTCTTGATTTTCAAGCCAATATATTTCCCTTGCTGTTCAAGCCAAGGGACAGAAAGTTTCCTATACAGGGGTTTCGGACAAGGCGGTTCTAATGGTGTACTTTTTGTTTTGATCTGACTCCTTTGTTAGGAACTATGGGTTTTTATATTTCTTAACATTGGACGTGATCGTCTCTTACTAGGTTGCTAGCTACCGCTGCAAGCCGGATCTTCGAACATTCGAACCTTTTATAATTTATAATGATGTATATAAATACTGTAATCTTAACTATAGTGAAGCTGCCTATGCAAGTTAGTATAGAGAAGAGTTCGATCTTTATTATACTATAGTTAAGTGGCCTATAAAATTTAGTATAGGCAAAAGGTCGTTCTTTATTATAATCAAATCTTACCGCTGGTATACGATTATGTTTGAAAGACTGGAGTGTGAAAAGACATCGAAAATGCAGTTTTTGGTGGAAAAATTTATTCTCTTTTAGAAATAATTTATTTTAGTTACAAAAGGTTTTTAACCCAATTAATTTACTTTAAAATGAGCTATTGAACAACCCTCTACGATTTTCCAGTGCCAAGCTATCTGTGGAAAAGAAAAAAAAAAGAAAAAAGAAAAAAATATCCCGTTTGGGGAGAATAACGTGGTTAAAGTCAATTTTCTTGATTTTCAAGCCAATATATTTCCCTTGCTGTTCAAGCCAAGGGACAGAAAGTTTCCTATACAGGGGTTTCGGACAAGGCGGTTCTAATGGTGTACTTTTTGTTTTGATCTGACTCCTTTGTTAGGAACTATGGGTTTTTATATTTCTTAACATTGGACGTGATCGTCTCTTACTAGGTTGCTAGCTACCGCTGCAACCCGGATTGCTAGCTACCGCTGCAACCCGGATATAGGTCATAAATACCGCTGTCTCCGATTGTACAGTCATATATCAGTTACTATGGGCGAGAGATCGTTCTTTACTGTAAAACAAAAAAAAAAAATATGCCGTTTGTGGAGAATAACGTGGTTAAAGTCAATTTTCTTGATTTTCAAGAAAATATATTTCCCTTGCTGTTCAAGCCAAATGACAGAAAGTTTCCTATACAGGGGTTTCGGACAAGGCGGTTCTAATGGTGTACTTTTTGTTTTGATCTGGCTCCTTTTTTAGGAGCTATGGGTTTTTATATATCTTAACATTGGACGTGATCGTCTCTTACTAGGTTGCTAGCTACCGCTGCAACCCGGATTAAAAAATTATGATCATATCTTATATGTAACTTTGATTTTATAAGTCTTCGATAGTCTAATGGTAAGCATGTCCACTTGTTACCTGGGAGTAGGGGGTCGATTCCCCGTCAGGGAGAACTTTTAATATGTTGAATTAAAAGCACTATCTTTTCAATTTAAAATTTAAAAAAGAAACTTGTTTATTTACATTCTAGCTAAAATAATGAAGATAATATGATCAGGGTTCAGTTTCTTTGGACTTGAGTTCGTTTTTTAACTATAAATACAGACAGGAAAAAACCTACGGCTTTTTCTTCTTTTAAATAGTAAGAGACGAAACTCAAACAATCAAGTAGCTAACTAAGTCCAATGTATGGAATGGTTTTTTATTTCAGTGATCGTCTTTTAATGTAAATTTACTAACCTATACTATAGTTAAGTGGCCTATATAATTTAGTATAGGCAAGAGGTCGTTCTTTATTATAATGATAACACATCTTGCTGTTTTGTTTTGCTCTCTCAATTATTACTTCTCGATACGCCTGGTCGGTTGAATACCTTTGTTTTGCTCTCTCAATTTTTACTTCTCGATGCACCTAGTCGGTTGAATACCTTTGTTTTGCTCTCTCAATTATTACTTCTCGATACGCCTGGTCGGTTGAATACCTTTGTTTTGCTCTCTCAATTTTTACTTCTCGATGCGCCTGGTCGGTTGAATACCTTTGCTTTTCTCTTTTCAAGATACTATCTCTGTTGTTTGTGTAGTACTGTTTTTTCAATTTGCGTGCAGCTTGCTTGACTGAAACCATTATGTAATTATGAATGTGAAAATTTACAGTTCTGACGCTTCCTATATAGTAATTATGACGTCACAGCGTAATGATTTTATTGTTGACGTCAAGGCGCAATGATATTATTTCATGACGTCATCAGAAACAACAATATAATTTCGTGTTTTTCTATTCACTTCATAGCTCTAATATAAAGCTACGACATTCATTATTTATCTAGTAGGGTTTCAGACAAGGTAGTTCTAATGATGTACTTTTGGTTTGATCTTACTCTATTTTTAGGAGTTTTGTTATATTTCTTAGCATGGGACTGATCGTCTCTTACTAGGTTGCTAGCTACTGCTGCAACCCAAATTCACATATATATTTATTTATGAGAGGCAGCCTGGCCGAGTGGTCCAAGACACTGGTGTTAGCCACCAGTCTCTTCGGAGGAGTGGGTTCAAATCTTACCGCTGGTATACGATTATGTTTGAAAGACTGCAGTGTGAAAAGACATCAAAAATGCAGTTTTTGGTGGAAAAATTTATTCTCTTTTAGAAATAATTTATTTTAGTTACAAAAGGTTTTTAACCCAATTAATTTCCTTTAAAATGAGCTATTGAACAACCCTCTACGATGTTCCAGTGCCAAGCTATCTGTGGAAAAGAAAAAGAAAAAGAAAAAAAAGAAAAAAATATCCCGTTTGGGGAGAATAACGTGGTTAAAGTCAATTTTCTTGATTTTCATGCCAATATATTTCCCTTGCTGTTCAAGCCAAGGGACAGAAAGTTTCTTATACAGGGGTTTCGGACAAGGCGGTTCTAATGGTGTACTTTTTAATTTGATCTGACTCC